>NC_090741.1:114554673-114572173 GCF_036898095.1 Palaemon carinicauda
GTTTTCTTTGTTGATGATAAGGATGAGGGGATAAGCGAGCTTCGGGATTGCCTGATGTTTGTTTAGTATTTAATTATATACTTATGTGTACTATTTTGAATTAAATATTTCTATTGAATGGAACCTCAGCGTGGGTAGACTCTGGAAAGCACATGGAATTTGTGCATGCTGTGGTTCTGCAGTATTTGTGATTTGCTGAGCTGCCCAGTGTACTCATCATAGTAATAAGTGACCGGTGTTACTGTTAGCTAGGAGGCTGAATGCTTCTGGTTGTACAGCAACTTCTACCAGTGGTTATCTGTGAATTTAGTATTAGAATCGGCGTCTGGAAAATGTAAGTTTATTTTTTATGTTAAGTGAATCTTACCGGTGGAATTACTGTATTGTATTTTACATCATTTACATTATTTTGTATTTACATAATATTTACAGTATATATATTGTTTTACATGAATATTTACATTATTTTTTTTTTATATTTATTGCTGCTTTTGTAAAACGCCGATATTCAGAACGTAGCTGCACTGGTGGTGTAGTGTTCTACATATAAAGTATATACGTTATGAAGATATTTGAATATATCCCTAGGAAAAAAGAAGTTCTTATTTCTCATCGTTTTATTATGCTAATAGAAAAATATAAAGGCATTTAACATTGATGTGTTTTTATTCTATTACTGCTTTTCTTGGAAAGGTACACACGAGAAAATGGACAGAATAACGTAAGTATTAGTTAATAATGTTTTTTCTAACATTGATAAATTGAACTCCAGTAAACTACCAGCCAATACAGAAAACTCGAAAAAAAAAAAAAAAAAAAAAAAAAGATTTATACTAAAAGGGCCTTATACACAAGAACTACCTTGATAATGGAAAGGCCATGGAAAATATTTAAGTCTTTGTTTTATTCCTCCAGAGAATGAAAACCTATCCTGCCCCTGCCTTGCAGAATAACCTGAAGAGGACAAACTTAGTATACGAATACAAATGACCAGTCCAGGGATGTCCTGTCACCTATATTAGGATGACCACGACGCTTCTATCTAGAAGATTATCCTGCCTCCTGCCACGTGCAGCAAGGAGAAATAAAAACGTGCTGTCTACAAGACAATAATTCCAACATAACGAATGAACACGTGACAAAAAATATGGATGCCAATGACAGTATCTCCGATAGGAGCCGCCTTAGGATATTAGAACACCTGTACATTCTACAAGAAAAGCCCACCCTCAACACTGCGCAAGATATTATCTTATTGCCTACGAGAAAACAGCCTTATGTCACAACCTAACCTTAAACAGTCCAGGTCATAACAGATACAGTATCTGGACCATGACAATAACGAACCTGTATTTTTCAGCTCCGATAGGCTCAGTAGCCTTTTTCTTGGTACAGAGCTACCCCAGGAGGAGAGATCCCGATCTGGACTTTAAATTTTGATATGAACGCTCGACCTCCCCTCCCCAATGAGGTCTAGCCTGAGAAAGCGGCCTTCCATCCTCGGAACCATTCTAACTAATAAGGACCCAGCTCGACGAACCACTATCCGAATATAATCCTCCAACGAAGCCCTTACTCTTCAGTGTCTTCTGGATAATGAGCAGAGTTACTTCTGTTAACACTGTGACAAAGCAATGATGTTACTTTCTGTATATCAGTGAAAGTGATTGTTCAGTAATTATGCTTCCATTTGTATTTGGTCTTTTATTTATTATTTATTATTATTATTTATTATTTATTTATTATTTAAAGAAAGACTTTGATGATATAGACTCTATTTCCTCTCATGAATTATATCCCGCTCATGATCATATCCCTGTTACTGGCGGAATGTAGTAGTGCAGAAAAGAAGAAAATTAGAGCAACTGAAAACGGTCTCGAAAAGATGAACGACATTGGGGCAGCGGTCATCTTTAACAATGCGTGTTTAGAATACGGTTTATTATTATTATTATTATTATTATTATTATTATTATTATTATTATTATTATTATTATTATTATTATTACCATTCATCTGATTTTGAGGAACACTGGCATCCAGATTCACAGAAGTTACTGCAAATATAATGTTAATTTTAAATATTACTGATTTTTTTTTTTACTCTTATATCAGTGAGTTCTTCCAGGAAAAAAAAACACATTAGTTTGTCCTTTAACTGTCATCACTTTGGCATGAGACCAATGCTCTATAAATCAAAGTTTAATAGTGATGTCACTTACTTGGCTAACGTGGATGTTTTCTGGGTGATGAACAGAGTAGAGTAAGTGAAGTGTAAATGTGGGTTCCGATTTGAACATCACAAGCCGCAAATGGTTATAAAGGAGTTTAACATATAAAAATTTCTCTTTCTTTGATTACACTTACCATTATATAATTCTCTGAACTACTTTAACAGTTAATATCAATCTGCATTACGTGTCAACATTATTAATTGAATATATTTGGAAGAATTTGATTAATTTTAGAGATTTACGTATTGAATACTCATTTCCCATCGTAGACTTTGAGTCTATAGCAATGAGAAGTAAAAATGCATGCAAACTAGTCTGATTTTATCCTATGAAAAAAATCATTAATACACACGCGCACAAACACACACACACACACACAAACACACACACACACATATATATATATATATATATATATATATATATATATATATATATATATATATATATATATATATATATATATACATATATATATATATATATATATATATATATATATATATATATATATATATATATATATATATGTGTGTGTGTGTGTGTGTATGTGTATGTATTATATAGATATATATATATATATATATATATATATATATATATATATATATATATATATATATATATATATATATATATATATATATATATATATATATATATATATATATATATATATTGGGGCTCTAGCCATGTCGTCCTGATGGAAGTTCCTATTGGGTAGCTTCCTAGGGTATATTACAACTACGGCGATATTCCCAGAGAATTTACCTTAAGGTACCAGAATTCTAACTCCTGGAGCGAATATCCCTCGTGAAAGAGATATCGCGACATATCAGAGGACGTATTCTTGACACGCCACATGGCAATCTGCACCCCGAACAGAGATTACGTATCGCAGGGGTCAATTGGCAAGAAACGAAATCGGGAAAGAAAAAGGGGGAGTCGCTCCGAAGGCTCCCTATCTCCCGTTTCGTAAGCGTGCCTAGCGCCAATCCTGGCGCCATCTGTATTCCTTTTTGCGTAGCTTAACAACTCGGTGTTTTTTCCTGTGTTTCTCGCAAATCTTGGATTTATTCTACTTTTCATGGCTTCTCCAACTTCGTCGTCCTCTGATAAGTTGAGTACCATGTCTTTTATGTATAAATGTAGGCTCTTGGTAATTTTTTAAGTGATTAATAGGTTTAATCTTGGTTACAAGAGCCGTAGCCTACCGGAGGCATCATGGACGCTGTCGCTCGCCAGGTATAAGTTTAGTTAGCCAGAGCGACATTCCCGGTTGTTTTGCTTTAATAAATTTTAGCTATTTAGCGTTACATAGGATTTCCTTTCTTGCTTTAGTATTATCTTGGCGAAGTATTCGCCAATTCTGGCCTACGCTAGGCCATGTAGCCTAGTCGTTTGGTCCTAGTACTTCATGCATGATTTTGGTTTTTCCGAGTGTATTAAAATTTTATTGAAGCTTTAGGCTGTTTTTTATACATTTAAGATTATGTGGAATATTTCCAAGATAGTATACGAGTGAGTTTCGGTGATTTAGGTAATCGATTCTCTTGGTGCCTAGGCTAAGTTGCTTATGGAGCCTTAGTATACTTTCTCATACTCCCCGGTTGCTTTCTTTTCTTCGGAGAAGGTATGCAATCCCTTTCCCTCTGTTTAAGCCTTAGGCTTATCCCTAAGTGGTTTATCTGAATTAATTTTCGATAAAACTATACTGGGGTGTTACTGAACCTTCCTGTTCCAGTTAGTCTGGTTTCAAAGAGGGACAGAACAACAGAGTTTTTAGTCTGAGTCTGTGTTTGTCTGGCTTGGGGTAGAGTCTCCCTCGCTGGCCTGGCACAGACATAGGAGGCTTAGCCTCCTTAGGTCACTACCGAAGGTTTCTGTGCGAGATGATTCCTTCTTTTGTGATCTACCAGACTAGTCCTTGTTGCTGTTCTCGGGGGAGGATAAGATTCTTTCCCTGGGAGTAGCAACACCTTCCTTGCTTTGGTTCTCTGGGAGCTGGCAAGTATTCCTGGCCTCCCTCCTTGGATCTCCCTTAGGCTAAGATGAGTTTCTTGGCTGCGGGTGATCCTTCACTAAAGCAATGTTGGTAGGACCCTCTTTTGTCCCTTCCCCCTCTATCTCCGTAATGGCCTAGCCATTACAGTACTTTACGTCATTCTACATCTGGACCTAGAATAGGTTAGGATGTGGAATTGACTTAGTCCCTTGCCGGCCGGCAGAGCTGCCGGCCGGCAAGGGTCTTCTGCTTTGAGTGCTGCCCGGACCTCCCTTGGTCCCTCATCCATGCCTGCCTGTAGAGCCAGACGGCATTGGTCAGGAAGCCTGAATTAGATTCTCCCCTTCCTTATATGCTCTCTTTCGGATTGCCAGGCTTGGAGGTAGTGTACTCTCTTATCCCGGCATCCATTCTGTTATTCTTCTAGTGTTATTCTTCTAGTGCTGTACCCGACCCGGGTACTACCTTGTGTAGTTGCCGGCCGGCAGTCATTGCCGGCCGACATTGGCTGTAACTGCCGGCCGGCACATGCATTTGAACCAGCGTTCTGCCGCCTTATAGCTGTTAAGTAGTATACTTTGAAGCTAGTTATGGTGTGTGCCGGCCGGCACATAACCTCCTATACTGTACCAGTATTCTTCAGTATAACATATACTCTAAGAAGAAAACTATAGTATAGGTTTTGGTACAGCACTGTGTGTTCTAACACTTTTGTGTTTTCTTGCACAGCCCTTTGCTGTTGCCCTACAGATAAGAAAGTGAGTTCTTTCTTGTCTATTATCCAGGATTTTAAAATCATTGCTTAGGTGTGAGCTCCACCTGTTTCCTCTGGAAACTTTGCATTGGTTATTCTAGAAGAGATTAACCATTTGATTTTATTATCTGGAAGGCTGCAGCAATTGGTTGTGAAGGAAACACAGGTGTGTGTCTTTTCTTTCTGAATTGTTTTGCTATACTATGCATATCCAGGGATACATAGTTCACTTGATACTCATGGAAATTTCTTCTCTTTACAGAAGGACCCTCCAAAGTGAGGAAGTGTCTTCTGCAACGTCCGCAGCAAGAACCTCTGCGGACATGAGTTTAGTAGGAGACACGCAGCATGCGCTGTCTCCACGGGTGATCTCCGGTATTGGGACCCTCAGTATGTACTGTGTGCACTAACCTAATTACTGAGGCCTTTGATTCCCCTAGGATGGCGGAATCAAGGGATATAGCAAGGGAGAAGCTTCGTACCTGGGTAAGGGGCTTCCAGAAGAACACCTCTGGACCTTATCTTCCAAGTGAGAAGATGAGGGCGTATCTTTTCCCTAAGGCATCAGCTGATGCAGTGATTCTTCAGCCTCCAGAGGAGATCCCCCAAGTTCAGATCCAGGTGGATGCTGAAGTCGCGGTCGCTATGCAAGACATCCAGTTAGATGACAGGATGTCTGACGTGGACGAGCGTCTGGAGGAAGACCTCCTGGCAGAAGCCCAGGGTGAAGTTCAAGCCCCAGACGTTGTAGAGGAAGAGGTTGACGAGGTGTCTGCTACTCCGGTTCAGATCCCGGAGCCTATTCCTTCAACATCGGCCGGTCTCCCAGTAGAGCTGGGACAGGCCCTCTCCTCCATTGTTGGAATGATCCAACAAATGCAGAAGGAGAATCAGGAGAAGGCGGCTGCAATGGAACTGCGGATGCAGAGCCTTGCAGAATCACATGGGCCCCAGAAAAGGCTCAATGTGAAAGACCTTCCCTTGTGCTCAGATGCTAAACCATGGAGGTATGCTGAGCACATGCCGATGACGACTGGAAAGATCGTCATCTCGGATAAGTTGGGCTCAGTTCCCCTAGAGGCATCATATCCGGACTGTTATGTCCGGCTGAGGAAGGAACCAGCTTCAAAGGAGGAGACAGAGCCGAAGGAGGTCATAGTGATGGACCATACTAAGGCTCAAGCTCTGCTTTCATCCTCGTTGAAAGAGAGGGGCTTCTCTAACTCAAAGGTAGCTGCATTGAGCAAGAAGCTCCCTTCCTTTGTGTCCTCTCCTGCTAGAGCCTTCCCCTTTTTACAGAAAGGGTTTGCGGCTGTACTAAAAGCAGTCGAGGCCAGCAAGCCTTGCCCCTCCCTGGAGGAGTGTAAACCCTTGTCGCTGGCCCTGCCTATGGACCACAAAGACTGGAAGGACGTCCATCTTACGTTCTCAGTTGGGAAGTTGGAGGCTGATATCGCCGGACATCAGTTCGGCGAGGACCTCCCTAAGCTGTCTGACTTTCTCTTGCAGAGAGAGTTCGAGACAAAAGAAAGACTGGCTGCCTCAATGTCTCTTCAGACTACTCTTGAGACGATGGCAAGTGACCCCAAGGTCCATGAAATGTTCATGGTGGTGGCCAAGACTCATCTGGCCACAGTGACAAAGGACCTTTATGGCTTCGTCAAGGCGAGGAGATCTTGTAGGGAGTTCGTGTTCACCTCGGCTACAGTGAGGCACGGGCCAAGGAAACTAATCTCCTCCAACATTTGGGGCAAAGACCTTTTCCCTACCAATTTGGTCAAAGAAGTAGTTGATAAGGCCGCCTTGGAGAATAGAAACCTTCTCCAGAAGTCTTCCCAGGATGAGGGTCCTCAACCAAAGAGGAAGACTATGAGGACTAGGCACCGTCTCGGCCAGCCAAGCCTTTTAGACAGCAACAGCAACTGCAATTGCCATTGCCTCCAGTGCCCCAGATCGTGGCACAAACCCCGACCACTTTTCAGTGGGTACCCCAGGCCGTGTCGACACAGTCCACGGCATTCACCCCATCGTTCGAAGGGCAGTCTACTTCCTTTCGAGCAAAGCCTAGAGGAGCAGCCAGAGGCTCGTCTAGGCGCCCCTCAAGGGGAAGGGGATTCAGGGGTGGTCGTGGTCAGGGAGGCAAGACCTCAGGACGGCAGTCCAAGTGGGATGATACCGGTAGGAGGGAGACTTCTGAAATTCCGGGATCGGTGGACCTTCGATCCCTGGGCCCACAGCCTACTCAAGAATGGACTGGGCTGGAGCTGGTACAGCACTCCACCCCCATGCCTTTGGTTTTTCCAACACTCCGCCCCCGTTCTGGTGAGTACGTTCAAGAACTGTTGGAGAAAAATGTGATCCGAAAGGTGAAGTCCATCAAATTCCAAGGGAGGCTGTTTTGTGTTCCCAAGAAAGACTGGAAAAGCTCAGAGTCATTCTGGACTTGTCGCTACTCAACAAGTTCATAGTGAATTGCAAATTCAAGATGCTAACACTGCAACACATAAGGACCTTACTGCCCAAGAGGGCATATTCCGTCTCTATAGACTTGTCAGACGCCTATTGGCACATTCCAATCAACCGTCGACTCTCCCCCTACCTAGGGTTCAGGCTACAACGAAGACTATACGCCTTCAGAGCCATGCCATTCGGGCTAAACATAGCCCCAAGGATTTTTACGAAGCTTGCGAGCTTAGCTCTCAAACAATTACGCCTAAAGGGAATTCAGGTAGTAGCCTACCTGGACGACTTGTTGGTGTGGGCAGCATCCGAGACAGAATGCTTGCAAGCTTCCAGTCAAGTGATCCAGTTCTTAGAGTACCTAGGTTTCAAGATCAACAGAAAAAAGTCTCGACTTTCTCCATCTCAAAAGTTCCAGTGGCTGGGAATCCACTGGGACCTTTTGTCACACCGTTTCTCCATCCCGGCGAAGAAAAGGAAGGAGATAGCGGGTTCTGTCAAGAGACTTCTAGATTCCGAAAGGATATCAAGACGCGAACAGGAGAGGGTACTGGGCTCTCTCCAGTTTGCTTCGGTGACAGACCCAGTGCTAAGAGCACAGCTAAAGGATGCAACCGGAGTTTGGAGAAGTTATGCATCAAACGCGCGAAGAGATCTGAGAAGACCAGTTCCGCTTCGGCTACGTACTCTTCTCAGGCCTTGGTCCCAAGCCAGACATCTAAAGAAGTCGGTTCTTCTTCAGCCACCTCCCCCGTCGGTGACGATTCACTCAGACGCCTCGAAGGAGGGATGAGGAGGTCACTCTCTTCGGAAAAAAGTCCAGGGGACTTGGTCCAAGCTATTCAAGACCTTTCACATAAACTTTCTAGAAGCTATGGCAGTGCTCCTTACCTTAAAGAAAGTCTCCCCGCATCACTCGATCCACATAAGGTTGGTGATGGACAGCGAGGTAGTTGTGAGATGCTTGAATCGACAAGGATCGAGGTCACCACCTCTCAACCTGGTGATGTTGGCCATCTTCCGATTGGCGGAAAAGAAGAAGTGGTACCTGTCGGCAGTTCACCTTCAAGGAGTCCGCAATGTGACAGCGGACGCTCTATCCAGGTTCACACCGATAGAGTCGGAATGGTCCTTAGACGCAGGATCATTCTCCTTCATTCTGAATCAAGTCCCAGAACTGCAGATAGACCTCTTTGCGACGAAAGACAACAAGAAGTTGCCCCTGTACGTGTCCCCGTACGAGGACCCCTTAGCGGAAGCAGTGGACGCGATGTCCCTTGACTGGAAGAGATGGTCCAGGATTTATCTGTTCCCTCCTCACAACCTTCTGTTGAGGGTCCTCAACAAACTGAGATCCTTCAAGGGGGTAGCGGCAATAGTGGCCCACAAGTGGCCGAACAGCGTGTGGTTCCCCCTAGGCATTGGAACTACAGCTGAAGTTTGTACCGCTACCAGATCCAGTTCTGACCCAGCGAGTCCAGAAGTCGACTGTCTGCGCTTCATTACAGAAAACCCAGACCCTGCAGCTCATGATTTTCTCTCCCTAGCGGTGAGAAAGCGTTTCGGGATTTCGAAAGCCAGCATAGACTTCCTAGAGGAATATAAGTGCAAATCTACTAGAAGGCAATATGAGTCATCTTGGAGAAAATGGGTGGCCTTTGTCAAGGCGAAGAATCCGCAGGAGATCTCGACAGACTTCTGCTTATCTTTCTTCATCCACCTCCATGGTCAAGGATTGGCAGCTAACACGATTTCAGCGTGTAAGTCTGCTTTGACAAGACCCATTCTATATGCCTTCCAGGTCGACCTAGGTAACGAGATCTTTAATAAAGTTCCGAAAGCCTGCGCTAGGCTCAGACCTTCAGCACCTCCAAAGGCCATTTCATGGTCTTTAGACAAAGTTCTTCATTTCGCTTCTCTGTTGAGCAATGAAGAGTGTGCGTTAAAGGATTTGACACAAAAAGTTATTTTCCTATTTGCACTCGCATCCGGGGCCAGGTTTAGTGAGATTGTAGCCCTCTCGAGAGAGGCAGGTCATGTTCAGTTCCTGGATGGGGGAGAACTGAACCTGTTTCCGGATCCTACGTTTCTCGCCAAGAATGATTTACCCACCAACAGGTAGGGTCCCTGGAGAATCTGCCCTCTGAAAGAAGATGCATCTCTATGTCCAGTAGAATGCCTAAAGGTCTATCTTATTAGAACTTCAGACTTCAAGGGTGGTCAACTATTCAGGGGAGAAACATCAGGCTCAAATTTATCTCTGAATCAACTCATAGCGAAAATCACATATTTCATTCGCAGAGCGGATCCTAACAGTACACCCGCAGGTCACGATCCGAGGAAAGTTGCCTCATCCTTAAATTTCTTTAATTGTATGGATTTTGAACATCTCCGTTCATACACTGGCTGGAAGTCTTCCAGAGTGTTCTTTCGCCACTATGCGAAGCAAGTAGAGGAACTAAAGAGATCTGTGGTAGCAGTGGGTCACGTCGTTAACCCTACTGTTTAACTCTGCGAGGAACAGTGGTTTTAATTGGGACGATTAATTCCAGGGTGAGTGTGTAGTTACATACTGTACTACAAACTAAGTGAGGGCACTGAGTTGCCCATCTAGACTGTTCCATTTCCAAAGGTGAACCTAGCATAAGTGCAGACATGTGTGCCGAGCGTTTCTAACGCTAATGTCATTGATTTGTAATACAGACTTTTATGACTTTGATACCTCGGTATCTTAAAAGTGGCATTTAATGTTTTTTCTTTCAGATAAACAAGTTCTGTTTACTATCATACTTATGCTTAAAGTTTTGGGTTATCCTCTTCTTATATATATATATATATATATATATATATATATATATATATATATATATATATATATATATATATATATATATATATATATATATATATATATATATATATATATATATATATATATATATATATATAATTGTGGTTAACCTGTATGTTTATTGTCTGTCAATGAACTTTTTCTTGAGAACCTTGCGTCTCCTTCACCTGTGTCAATTTATTGGTATAATTGAGCATTCATTCTATGTACCTTATTTGGGATAATTCTAATAGAATTGTTCCTTTATGCAAGCTATGTTGCATTGGTTTATGCTTTCCCTTAACGGGAGGACTCCGTCCCATAAGGGGACGATGGCGGTTTTACTAGTTTCCTCCTATGCGGATATAAACCTTTGTCCAATACAAGTATTGTGCGGAGAACTGGTCGATATTTCATATTGACGCAGTGGTTCTTTATAAACTATGCTTTACTTAATATAGGGTGAGACCACTATATTAGCTTGCCTGGTATTCATACATAGGTATATGTACTCTTCGAGACTTTTCCAGAGTCTAGTAGGACTCTTCCCTGTAGGGGGCGGGAAGCTCTAACATGGTTTATAGTTAGTTGAAAAGATGTATAACGGTAACATCTTAGGTCTCTAGGTCTAGTCGACCGGGGAAAAATTACCTCCGGGGAGTACGGCACGTTCTGAGAATCCACAGATACAGTAATGCTCTGGTATACTTTCATCAGGACGACATGGCTTGAGCCCAAAAAACGGATTTTGAGCGAAGCGAAAAATCTATTTTTGGGTGAGATGGTCATGTCGTCCTGATGGACCCGCCCTTCCCTTTCTAAGAAAGGGCTGTAGGACCCCTCCCTACATACAGTATCTGTAGCACCTCGTGTACGCTACAAGGAATACAGATGGCGCCAGGATTGGCGCCAGGCACGCTTACGAAACGGGAGATAGGGAGCCTTGGGAGCGGCTCCCCCTTTTTCTTTCCCGATTTCGTTTCTTGCCAATTGACCCCTGCGATACGTAATCTCTGTTCGGGGTGCAGATTGCCATGTGGCGTGTCAAGAATACGTCCTCTGATACGTCGCGATATCCCTTTCAAGAGGGATATTCGTTCCAGGAGTTAGAATTCTGGTACCTTAAGGTAAATTCTCTGGGAATATCGCCGTAGTTGTAATATACCCTAGGAAGCTACCCAATAGGAACTTCCATCAGGACGACATGGCCATCTCACCCAAAAATAGATTTTTCGCTTCGCTCAAAATCCGTTATATATATATATATATATGTAAATGTATGTATATATATACACACATATATATATATATATATATATATATATATATATATATATATATATATATATACATATATATATATGTATATATATATATATATATATATATATATATATATATATATATATCGATGTAAATATATATATATATATATATATATATATATATATATATATATATATATATATATATATATATATATATATATATATATATATATATATATATATTTATATATGTATACATATATATATATATATATATATATATATATATATATATATATATATATATATATATATATATATATATACATTATATCGTGTGTATTCAAGTGTTTATAGAGAGAGAGAGAGAGAGAGAGAGGAGAGAGAGAGAGAGAGAGAGAGAGAAAGAGAGAGCGTGAGAGAGAGAGATGTCTCTGTGTGAAGTTTGAGTCGATTTCTTCATTTTTACGATTTCATCGATAGCACAATAATCAGTGTATTTGTTATGAATTTTATCAATATCATATAGGAATGAACTGAAAAAATACGCACTTTTTGGCAATACTCCTCAGAAATCCGAAGGAAATCCTTGTAAATCTCTTTGGGTGAGTTGGGAGGAAGAGAGAAATTGACTTCGGTTTGATAAACAAACCATATACGAATTCAGACTTGAGTCATTTTCTCTCCGAGACGAACACAGTTTGTAATATAAACAGTTAATAGATCAGCGGGAGAATGGAAATATAAAATTGGCTAAATAATTATAAGATAACACGCTTTATGAATCACTCATTTATCAAACATTCAAATATTACAGTTACCTTAATATGGATAGTTTGAATGTTCATTATCTGAATGCATGTACGAGTAATTTTCGCAAAAGAAATCACACTTCATATGAGAACTATCTTGACTTTCTTGAAAGGCAGAACTAAAGGATAGAATTTTTGTCCATTGAAAGCTGAGTTCTCTCCCAATGAGTCCACAACTGTCACAATCTACAGTTTCATTAGAGCAAGAGCCTGTTTTGGCTTCTACAGACCAACAGAAAACAATGCTTTTATTTCTAACATAATTTAATTTCGAGAATAGAAACTATTTACATTCGATGTTTAAATGAAGCATTTCTACTTATGGTGTGTATGGCAGATATAATGGAGCAGATAATTTGTCTGGCTTTGGCCATTATGAACTTCCTGAGATGTGTAGAGTAACATAAACTTTGTTTCAAGTGGCAACAATAACATTTGATCTAGCCTATTTGTACAGGTTTTTTTTTATTTATTTTTTTTTTTTTTTTTTTTTTTTTTTTTTTTACTGTCGGTCTGATTCAGCAAAGATTTTGTTTGGAATGGACTATTCCTCATTCAGTGTGATGCGTATGCTACCCAGAAATGTAGTGTGTGTGGTAAGTATCTACGTTTGACCAAGCTGATTTCTTTTGCCCCCTTCGGAGGTCCTAAGGGCTCTACCACAGCAGGGTGTCTCCGCCAGATGTCCAGCCCTTCATATGCCCAATCATTTTCTACGTAACCCTATAGGCCTAATCCACAATTGGTACCACGTTCCTATGATCAAACTCCAACTGGCTGCCGGTCTAAAACTAAGTAGATAAAAAAGAAAAGAAAAAGAAATATGCAAAAATGTAGATGACTACTAGAACTGAATTATTTGTTGAAGAAGTTTACTGCTAGTAACATGTATGCTATAGCTGAGTATTACTAATATTTGATGCTTTTGAAGACATCAATTTTTCCAATGCTTTGGTTTTTGTGAGATTGCATAATGTAAATACAACATCGGTGTAAAAAATGCAATGGTTTTCTTGCTATATGAAATTCTGTTCTATTACTTTTGAGAGTGTTGTAGATTTAACCTTTTACAAAGCAATATTGACTTTTGCCTAATGTTTTAATATTAATAATTTAGAGCATATTCTTTCATAATAGTTTAAGGCTTCTTATATTTGCCATATAACATTCAGCTATTTAAATGAAAGCAGCGTTATTCCTTATCAATCTGAATATTTTCCGTAGTACTGTAGCGTATGGATGGTTGATATAAGTACACACTCATAACCGAGCTTCATATTCTATTAATACAGTAAGCATCAAGCAAAACGTAAACATCAGGATTAGTGTTACAGAATCGAGTCCAAAAGTCCCATTCAAGA
The DNA here is from genome assembly GCF_036898095.1 of Palaemon carinicauda. NCBI lineage: Eukaryota > Metazoa > Arthropoda > Malacostraca > Decapoda > Palaemonidae > Palaemon > Palaemon carinicauda. The sequence continues at coordinate 114,568,398 of NC_090741.1, forward strand.
GTCATTGGCAGCGTCATCAATCAGATATAATCTATTACTGATAATGGAATTGTCATTAGTGTTGATTCATCGTTAATTATATTTAAGATTAGTAACGATTGGAATAGATTTTCATCGTTTAGTAAAAGTAACCTGGAAAATTTTTTTTTACATTACATATTTGGTATCATATATAAGGTAGAATTTTGATAATTATTAGATTTTTCTTGTTAAAAAGTAATATTTGATCCTACAGGAAGAATTCATAAAGTTATTATTTTCCTGACGAAAAATATTAACAGGCAATCTAACTTTCTTTTAAAAACTAAAATCTATTCATGTGTAATGTAATCTCATTTAGCTTCCTGATTTCAGATACTTATGCAATTATCTCTGAATGTGTAAATAAAGATATACTTGGAAGCAACGGAACACTGATGAAGATTTAGTAATAAATTAATGTTTTCATTAAGTATATTAAGAAATGGATTAAATGCAGCGGCATGCTGATAATATATCACAGTCAAGTGGACATTAGAATGCAATGTTTAAAGAAATAAAAAACGATGGCCATGATGATAATGGAGCTGAAGGCAATTTTAATTCATAAAAAAAGCTAATTGGACTCACAAGAGTACCATAAGCTACTTTGCATCCATAAGGACTCATCCTTTTAAGGTAATTATTGGAAGTGAAGAATCCTGTCAGGGGCTTTGGAAAAGAACTCCCACAAGGAAAGAGTGAGACGCTAGAAGTCCATTAAGGATTTTCTTTTCATCGCAAAAAGACAACAATGGGAAAGTCGGGATTATTATCAATAGCATTTCCATTGCAAATACGTTTGCATGTAAGTGAGTAATACCAAAATATGTCAAGAGCAGAAGAAGTTTTCTGTTAAGCTATTTAGATATAGCACTGAATTATAAAACAGTCATGGGATTAATTTTAAATGTTAAATGATAGAAGTTTTAAGACATCTAACCTGATAAATTAATTGGAGATGTGAATAATCATTAAAAATTTAAAACTAAATTTGGTAACTGTAGTTTTTGTAAATTTGTCGGAAAACTCTATACTGCAATATGTAAGAAAGTATATTTTCTATATACTCCTTTTTGTCAGTCTAACATGATTCGAATCTCTGGCAGAGTGCAATAATTAGAGAAGCAGAACTTCTATACTCTTTAATGTAATTATATATCAATGTTTAACAATCTCCCCCTCTCTCTCTCTCTCTCTCTCTCTCTCTCTCTCTCTCTCTCTCTCTCTCTCTCTCTCTCTCTCTCTGTCATAATAGCACAATCAATTGCAAAGGAGTTACACCTTAACTTGAGAAGATAATCAGATAAAAACAACTTATTTCCTCTAAAGAGAAATCAGGTCATAAAGACAGCAGCTTTAGTGAGACCAAGATGTGCAGTCAACAGTGTCTCTTAACCCTCCTTGCATATGCAAGAGACAGATGTTCACTGACCTTATCAATATGCAGTCTAAGTTTTTTGTGAAATTAAAGTGAATGAGCTTGACGATGCTATACGCTAAGATACAGGGCTTCATGTTTTCGTTTTTCTCGGATACATGATGATGCGTTACAAAATGAAAAATGAATATTTGGAAATATAAGGAAAATTAGATTCCTGTAACGCAATGATGAATTTTACAGATATGTCAAAGTTTCCTTCATATTAGTTTTCAGATATATTCTCTTCAAGAATTTTGAAGTTACAGCCTTACTATTCAATCTCTGTATTCTCGAATAGAAGGATCGTTTCCCAATTAAATGATATTCATTCCCTTATACTCTATTACACTTGATAAGGAAATGGGTGAAATACAAATTTGAACTCAACAGAATTTATTATTTTTAGGTTAATACATTCTATGTATAGATATTTATTTCAATTTATATAATTGTTTTTATCCTTATCTTTAGTTTCTGAGGACCTATTTGAGGTAACAGAATAAAAGGAAGAAAATATTTCAATGAACGACTGGAGATAAGAACAAGGTGAATGAAGGATTACCTTAGTTCTTTTAACATCTGCTGTCTTACATAACTTGAAACGTCTGACTGAGATAATGATGTTCCTGAGCTTTTCCTCCTCTGTATTAAAAACAACAGTTTTTATTTCAAGTATGCACGTCATAATATCTTTGTCAGAGTTTTGGTATTAAATTGTCTATTAAAAAAAATCCATATAATATATGTTTACTTCTCTGAGGTTTATGTTCGCTGTCTTTATCCAGTATGTATGTATGTCAGTTATGATAAAAACTATTTTGTTCTGTATATATATATATATATATATATATATATATATATATATATATATATATATATATATATATATATATATATATATATATATATAACAATTGACAAAAAGAAAAATTATTCCTTTGAACTGGACAGTCGGGAGAGTAGTCTAATGAATTTATTAAGTAATTGAAATATTATTATGAATAGATATTGGATAGACGTAAACAAGATTTTAACTTTTTTCTTATTTCTATGCATAACTCTTCATTTATAAAAATAATAACAAGAAAAGGACATTCAACGCCTATAACCTCTTCCATAGAAAAAAAAGTGAGCCCTAAAACCAAATAAAAAGTTGAGAGATCCCCTTTTAAACTCTCTTTTGTTCCGTAAATGGTTCCCCTTTTCACGTGTGAGCTCGGCTAATCTTCGTCAAAACGGAAAGTGTAACTCAAACATGGAAGAAGAAGAGGCAGCAACAAAAACAAAGCGGGGATATCTTAAGCCTAAGGCCCGAAGAAAAGGAACCTGACAGACTGAGACTTTTCACCTACAATTTTTAGTTTGGAGATGAATGAGAAAAAAGATGGGGAAGAGGAAGAGGCCACTGATGTGTTGGAGGAAGAGGTGGAGGAAGAGCAGGAGGAAAGGGAAATGACGACAAGAGCGAGGGAACAGAGAAGGCAAAAGGGAAGGAAATGTTGAGATTCTTTCCCTTTACGACGTTTGTTGACTCTCATTATCTTAACAGAAATTACAATCAAACTTTGTATATTTTGTCAACATACATTTTTTTTCTTATCTACTGTCTATATTTTTGGTGGAGAAAGAACATTTGACATTTGATTAAGTCTGCAGTTTGCTTTGTTTACTGCATACGTTAATGTTTATTGAATTTAATTTTTTAGTTTTCTTATAGATTTTTTTGTATATTTCTCGTTTCAGTTGTTATTTCTTGGTTATATTTTCTCATCTTACTCTTTCCCAACGTTATCTCTTCATTATGGGGTCGATTGCCAGATAGGCCCTCTCCAATACCTTCTTTCAAGGGCCTCCTATTCCAACAAACTTCTCTTCTTATCATTCCCCACCTTATCTCGCTTCCTATCATCTGCCTATTCCTCGATATTCTCCCCCTACTAGGTTCCTCCCAAATATTCCTTTTGCCTCCCCCCCCCTCAATCCTCCATCCTCTACACGTGAACAGTATTTCAGTTTGACAGTTTTATCACCTCTGTAATCTTTACTACGCCTGCCATTCTTCTTATGTCGTCATTTTCCAATCTTTCTAACAGTGATATTCCCTTGATCTGCCTTAATATTCTCATTTCTGTTTTAGAGTCCACGTTTCTGATCAATACATTAACATTGATGTTATTACTGTGCTATAGATTTCAACTTTTAGCTTCATTGACTATTTCTTATAAAATACCACTCCACCATCGCAAATTTACCATATATTTTTCTGAAAATCTTATAACAAACTATTTCAAATTCAGTAAGTAAAGATTTAGAATTCTCTAAACTACTAAGAAAT
>NC_090741.1:114577173-114627415 GCF_036898095.1 Palaemon carinicauda
TGAAAAGAGAGAATCGAACGAGAAGTGAGAGATTTTAATGATAATTTGAGTCTTTCAAATATGATTCCATTAAGGTAATAAGATCAAACCGGTTAAGAAATCATAAGTAATGGAATCCTTAACGACACTGATGAAAACTGGTCTTGAATTTTCCGAAAACATCTTTCCTTATTTCAAAATAAATTCAGTAATCAGAATTTTCTGCAGAAGTCTTTAAGTTGTATACTTAGTTAAAAAAAAAAAAAAAAAAAACAGAAAAAAAACTAGAATTTTATGTTGATACATAAGTATAAACCACTTATTATGATAAGTATTATGACAATATTATATCTTTTTATCATAATACATCATATGGGAAAAAATTTAAACACAAAAATATGTGGTTTACGAGTTGGACCATTCATTAGGAAAACGTCTGTAATGCAATAAAAAGTTATTTCTTTTCTTCAAGATTTTTTTCTATTAGACAAACCTTGAAAATTTTTATGATTTACGAATTCAAGATTCTCAACTAAAAATTCAAGATATTTCCAAAACACTACCTCAGATATGACAGGAAATGTGATGTGGGCATCAATGCATCGCTTTCAAAATTTCTTTTATTAACGAGGAAAATCTATTCCTTTAGTTACTAAACTGAAATAGAATTAGTAATGATTCAACTCTAATTATAATTCCATTTTCATTTATAGATTGTATCTGGATGATGACGCTAACAATAGGATTTAAATAGTACTTTTGGACTCCAATCTGTAATATTGATCATGATGTTCACGCTTTGCTCGATGTTTATTGCATATTATATAATATAAAGGTCAGTTATGGTTATGAGATTGTATTAATTAATCCATAAATTAATCAGGCAGTCATATAGCTGAATGTTATATGAAGAATATAATAAATATTAAACTATTTTGAGAAAAAAAAATATTTGTAGGCTTAAATTTAAAGAAATAAGAAAATATAATATTGGATCGTGAAGGTTAAATCTACAACACATGCAAAAACTCCAACAGCAATAGAACAATATTTCATATTAAACACTTCGATCTCAGGATAACCATCGGCTATTTTTGAAACAGGTTCATAATTACATATTAAAATCTCAAAGAAACTAAAACATAGAAGAATGGCAAATAATTTCCCCAACCATAAAATATTATTAACACTATCAAAAATATCATACACTTCGACAGCAGTCAAGCCTTTAATTAAATAAAGTATTAAGTGTTATTAGTTGCTATGAATTTTTAAAAAGATTTTCACCGAGTAATATACTTTACCTACCCCCTATTGAGTAGATTTGAAATTTGCCACTTACTTGTAGATTACCAAAATATCTCAGGAATGGGAGTATAGTTTCTGATGCTCATGTCCATAATAATTTTTTATGTATGTTTTAGAATATTTAATATACCCTTTGCATATCATACTAGGAGATTAAACCCCGTCTATCATAAAAAAATACTTCTATATGTTTGTAAAATATCTTATTTTATAATTTCATCACATATAGTTGGGTCAAAAACCTCAAGAAATTTTTGATGAAACAGATGCATTAAAACTAGAATTATTTTTTTGGCTGATATTATTTAATGGTAGCTAGTTTGATCTAATTAAATATAAATAAAAGAAATCCATAGTAATTACACAAACAGTTAATTCTAATATGGAAGACACTAAATAAATTATTGGAAATTGAGTTTTAGCGATGCTTTAATCAAACATATTGTGAAACATTCGTGACAATTTAATACTTATCGTCTCCTCCAACCATAGTTATTGTAGTGGCCAGTGGCTTTAGTATATGATGATATCCAGAATTTTTGTCCTAGAAAACTTCTGAGAGTGGTTTTTGCTTTATACTCTGATCTAACCCCTCCTTGGCCTCTTCATCAATTTCCAACTTCTGCAGTATATGCACGTTATCTTGAATTGCCCGCATTCAGTGATGGTTGACCTCCATATAGTTTTCACAGGAAGCTTCAGAACAGTTTTAACTTCATTCCCTTTGCAACTAATATGGCTACAATCTTTTTGGAATTCTTTTTAGTGTTCAGTTGCCTTGTTACCTAAACTCTGATAGTATTTGTTTGGATAACATTAGTATGAATGAATGTAATAATAAAAATGTATGTTATTTTCCCAACAAAGGAAGAAGATCTTGTACACGTAAATAATTTTAATGAGATCCAGATGCATAATACACTACAAGAAATTATTGTATGTATATCCTATGGATAATATAAACAAAGTTAGCTATTGTTCGTGGATTATGAAGCAAGAAAATGTGATGTAAAAATTAATGTAGAAAATTATCCTTGTACTTCATTTTTATTTTTATTTTTGCGGGATGACGACTCTTTTTTTCCCCAAAAACACCCCATTGTGTGTTTTACAGCCTCTACATGGCCATAGTAGCATAGACAAGCTTCCTGAGCTTTCTCTTTAACATTGTATATACCATAGATTTTTCTTTTATCTTGAGATATGTTATCCCTTCTATTAACTCTAAGAAACTATTTCCACTGTAATGAGCTTAGACATTACGGTTTGCGCTGCATAAATTTTGTAATTATCCTACTCATTATCTAAATAGGTACTCTTAATTACTCTTATTAGTGTTCATGGTACCCATATTAGAGAAGACCTTATTAAGCGTCTTATAGAACATTGGATATTGCAATAGATTTTTCTTTTAATAGGTTATTATCAAATAACCTTTTCCCGATAGGTTGATTTCATTAAAATGTATTGATAATAGTTTATACCCTTTTGGCATTTGGTGTTTCATATAGACATTAATATTTATTCCCTCATTTTAAAGTTTTCATCTTAATTAAATACTATGTATTAGGTGTTCTTAAATACCCTTTGATTTTGAATAAAACTGATTAAACAAAATTAATTAGAATTCTGTTTAACCACTGACAAAAATATTTGATGTTTACTTAGCAGTGAATTAGCTATTGATCATTTTATAGAATTATGTTATAGCAGATAAGCCTGAATCTTTGTAATTATACTCCAATCATGAGACTATTGAATAAGTAAATTACAATCCAGTAAACGTAGCCCTTTCTTTAACACAAATAGTATTGATGATCATTGTAAGTGCAACAAGAACATTCATCTTATTTCAACTTGCGAAGTTCGTCCTTGATTCATTGTCTGAATAATGATCCAATGATACACTATTCTTATCTTCTTCCGACATTCTTCGACACCCATTCTTCGGTCTATTACAGATTATAAAGTTTCGTAGCAGAAACTGTGAGTTTTTCATAAGAATATTTAGTAACAAAGTATCGTAGGTTAATAAAGTATGCAAAATCAAGAAGCGCTAGTATTAGAATGTTGATGCGTTAGGTGATCTAAGTAATATTAACAGGAATGAAAATCTCTACATTTTCATTATCTTTGAATAGACACATGTTTATATATATATATATATATATATATATATATATATATATATATATATATATATATATATATATATATATGTGTGTACATATATATATATATATATATATATATATATACATATATATATATATATATATATATATATATATATATATATATATATATGTACATATATATATATATATATATATATATATATATATATATATATATATATATATGTATATATATATACATATATATACACACATATATTCATATATATATATTTAAATATATATATATATATATATATATATATATATATATATATATATATATATATATATATATATATATCTATCTATCTATCTAACTATATATATATATATATATATATATATATATATATATATATATATATATATATATATATATATATATATACATATATATATATATATATATATATATATATATATATATATATATATACATATATATATATATATATATATATATATATATATATCCTAGAGAAAAAATAAGTTTTTATTTTGCATCGTGAAATTATGCTGATAGAAAAAATAAGGACAGGTAAAATAAAAACATTTTTATCTTCTCACACTGATCTTCTTGGAGAGGCACAAACGAATAAATGGACAGGGTATAGCAAGTTTTAGTTAATAATATTTTCTTTAGCAATGACATACATTTGAGAAATTAAGAAGTTCATTGAAAAATGGTATATCAGTAAACCACCAGCTAATACAGAAAACTCAACCAAAATTAATTCATACTAAAAGGGCCTTTTGCATAAGCACCACCTTGATGATGGGAAGGCCATGGAAAATATCATCAGTCAGTGTTTTTTTTTTTTTTTTTTTTTTTTCTGTCAAAGAAGGAACTGAAGTCAACATAATAATTTACTATCATGCTTCAGAAACCTAATATTTCAATTAGGAGAAATTCCGCTGGCCCTACCGTGCACGATAACCCGAACAAGACATACTTAATTACCAATGCAAATTTCCCTGTAACGGGGATGTGCTTGCTCCCACATTGGTATGGCCATGATGCGTCTCTAAAAATTATCATGCCACGTGAAACAAGGAACAATAAAAATGCACTGTTTACAGGTCCATATCTATAGCATAACAAGGGAGCACGATAATATCAATGACGGTATTTCCGACAGCAGCCGCCTTATGATATTAGAAGCCTTCTACATTCAACAAGAAAAGCCCGCCCTCAACACCACGCAAGAAATTATCTTATTTCTTACGTGCAGACGGCCTGATTCCACACTAACTTTGAATAATCGCCCGCATTGCCAAGGAGGTTAAATTAAATTTGACATCTCCGATGGACTCAAAAATCAATATCATGATACTGATCTGCCCCCGAAAGAGATGTTTCCGACCTGGACACTAATCATGATAATTACACTTGACTGACCCTCCCCAATGATGTATAGCCAGAGGCGGTGATCTTCCAGTAATCACTGCTTCCACCCACGTGGCAATTCCAGCTAATAGGGACCCAGCTTGACGACCCAGTATCCTAATATAATCATCCAACTAAGCCCTTACTCTTTAATGTCTTCTTGGTTATGAGTCGAGTTCCTTGTGTTAACACTATAGCAAAGTGATGTTTATATCATATAAGGTGACTGTTGAGTAATTATACTTACATTTATATTTGGTCTTTTATTTTTCGTGTGCCGAATAAAATAAAAGGTGCATTTGACATAGACCTTATCTCCTCTCATGCATTATAATCATATCCCAGTTACTGATATAATACAGTACTATAGGAAAAAAAAAATTATTAGAGGAATGAAAATTTTTTTCTAGAGATTAACGCCAAAGAGGAAGCTGCCATCTTTCACAACACATGTTTAAGAGAGGGTCTTTTATCAGAATATTTTTATTATTAGTTTCATATTCATTCATGCTGGTATCCTGTTTCACAAATTTTATCGCAAAGATAATGCTATTTCTGTCAATTATTGATTATTGCAATTGTCACGTACACCTTGTTTGTGAATCTCTGTTTGAGGACATGTGAATGACCTCAGTTCGCTGGCTTGCCTGGGAGTGTGTGCTTTCTCATCTTCCACTGGCGACAAGAGTCTATCTCTCTGTCAAACTGCAGACGAAGGGTTTTTTGTGTCTCCTCCTTATTTTCGCAGACTCCTTGGGGTGGAGGGGGGGTTGTTGGTAACGGCTCAGGAGAGCGAAGGACTACCGGATGGATTCGGATTGGAATAACGAATACGTCCTCAAGCACGACCATATTTGGTCTTTTTCTCAGGACGCCTTAGGGTTACGCCCAGCGACGCCCGCTGCCTATCAGTTAGTCGGGCCTGAGATCTCACCAGGAGCAGATAAGATTTCATTGTAGTTACAATGCTTGCCACGACCCATATTTTGATAGCTTTGTAGTTAGAAAATTTAGAGAAAAGTGAGAGAAACTCTGAAGTAAAGTAAAGTAATAATTCCTTCGTTCCCTGACCGTTAGTTCGCCCAAGAATAAGTTGATTCAACCAATTTTTTATAAGATCACTTATTTTAAGAATAAGATTGATAATTGTGTAGACTTTCAAGTAACTTAAGTGTGCTCAGAGACGTGTAATTAATTACTTAATGAAATACATGTCAGATACAAAGTAACGTTTGTCTTACCCCGCCACTTGAACTTTAATTTAGTTGGAATTATAATTGTTAAGAACAGTGACACAATTACATCAATGATTATTTTTTTTTTATTTTACTATCATCATTTTGGTATATGACATATGATCTATACTCAAACTTTATTAGCGATGTCACCCACTGATATAGAGCGAATATGTAAAATAATCGTATTAGAGTTACGTCAATATTTTCTGGGTGGTAAACATAATAGAATAAGGAAAGTGTTAAGGGTGAATTCTGATTTTCACTATCACAAGTAACAGATATTGAAAAGGTGTTAAACAAAATTATAAGTATTTCCTCCTGAGTTGATTACACGTGGCTATCATATGACTCTTTGAAAAAATATCCTTTACTTTTAATATCAATTACTGTTGCGGGAATTAGTATTAAATCCGGTCAAATGACAAAATTCTAATAGTAATGAATTTAAGTAAAGAGGTAAGGGTCACGGTAACATTCCAACGCCGGGCAAATGCATAGCCATCCGACTATCGGTTATGACTTCCCACCAGCAACCACCCCTTCCCACTCCACTAGGCCTTGAGTCTTCCTTATAAGAGACCATCTTAGTAGGGCGAGGCAACATCTAACATTGGGGACATCGAATCAGTTTGTTTGTTGGTTGAGACCGTTGATGGTGAGACCACAGTGTGCTTGACCCAGGGGACACTAAGTCATCTCATTCCTCATTCCCACAATACAAAGACAATCAACCGAAAGCAGGCAAAACTCTTTGATAAAAGAGAATGCATTTCCTCCATGCTCTCATGAACTCATTAACTAATAAGTTAGCTGAACCTTTTTCCAGCTGTAGCTGTTGGTAAGTGGCATTGTTCTTTAAAACTGAAAATGTAAAACAATTACAGAAAATTTTATGTAAATAATCAAAGTCTAAATTGACAAGAACGGACAAAACAGGTGACAGTTTTATATAATACCAAAAGGCTCATACTGTCATTTGGAACTGTAAATATATCATTTAAATATTATTTTGTCACAATTCTAAATCCATGAACATTACAAGGAGGGAATTTTTACTAATAAAAGATTAAGTAGAAGTAGAGGGATACTTTCTTTTATGAGGGAAATCTATTTCGATCACAGACAAACTCCCAAAATACATTACCAGGTCACACGATTATGATAATTATTAACACAGCAGAAACAAAACGTTGTCCTTCAAGATTTCCCTATTGATTGCTGTTATTAATTTGATCATTAGTAATTTGGTTTAACTCTCCTCTCTCTATTAGCGAGATGATCATAAATTACTAAACGCTGGCAGGTTTCATGACACCTCTCGCAATGAGTTCTAGCAACGATGAGGCAAAGTTGCTAATTTCTCTTTTAAAAGAATGAATTTAATCAATTGTTCCGATGTGGTAAACAGGGACAGTTTTTCGAGGCTTCTCAGTGGCAGGATAAACCTTTTTCTTCTTCTTCTTCTTCTTCTTCTTCTTCTTCTTCTTCTTCTTCTTCTTCTTCTTATGCTTTGTGAAAACAAACATTTCTCAACTTATTATCGTCTCTAGAAATCGAGAAACAAATATCTGGATTTACTTTCTGCCTACATTTTGTAAACAAAGACTTGTAAGGATTCTCAAGAACATTTATCCTGTCGAGCAAAAATCTATTAAAATCTGAGAGTGATAAAAATATAATTTTGAGGCGAGGAAGGATCAATGAAGCAATAAGGACCTTAGCCTTGGCGGAGGTTTAAAGTTTTTGGTCACTGCTGTTTGTCACTTGTTACATATATTTACATATAGTCTATATCTTTGGGAAATAGGAGAATGAACGTTTGCATTCAAATGAAAGGTGTAATTCCAATATATATATATATATATATATATATATATATATATATATATATATATATATATATATATATATATATATATATATATATATATATATATATATATATATATATATATATATATATATATATATATATATATATATATATATATATATATATATATATATATATATATATATCAGTAATGGTTCATAGAGAGAAAATAAACGAATTTTCAGGTTTATCATTCATTAGAATTTTTAACAGTGGTTGATAGGCAAAGGTAAAAGTATTTTTCCTATAATTATTATCATGAGTTCAGTCTTTTGAAAATATATTATTTATAAGTAATCTTCTGTGGTATCATTTTTAATTTAAAGAGAACAAATTATCAGTGTAGGAGGAAAAAGGTCATAGAACTGTTTTTTTTTTTATCCTGAAAATTTAATGTAGATTCAAGATAAACGAAACGAACTAAAAAGAAAGTGAGATAAATGAAGTGAAATTAATGCTGTCGAAATTATTAGAAGTTATCTGGAGATTAATAATTTCATTCGCTTTACCAATCGATAATTTTCGTGATTAACAATCGATGGATCTGCAGTAAGCAAATATGAATAGAAAAAGTGTTATTTTTTTTTTTAAATCTCGTAGAGAATTAGCATTCTTAAAACTAAAAACTTGTTCAGAAGGTTACAATCATCAGCTCGTACTAATGAAAACAAAAACATTATGGTGATATACACACTCAAACGCGCATACACACAAATACACATACACGTACATTATAATGTATTATAATGTATGGTACTTTTGGAAGTAAGCATTAGAATTTTTTTTTTCGAAAACTGTAGCTTCAGAGCTTCTGGAATTTCCTCCTGCGTTGCTTCAATTGCTTGAGTAGAAAAAAAAATACTTTTGAACACAAATTTGCATTTTCTGTTTCTGTTCATTCCTGGTGTTTTTATTTTCTTTTTCTCTCCTTCTTCCATTCTTAAAAAGGAGGGCTTTTAATGCGAGGTAGAAAGAGATGGAGAGATTTTTTTCTCAAACTGGCTCGAATTCGCAACAAAGTCTCCAAAACGGTTAAGCAAGATCTTTATTATCTTTTTGTTCATAGTTGGCCTATGATTTGTTATAAAAACAGTCAAAATCACGTAAAGAATAAAGAACGAAGAGTATGTATAAAGAGAGAAAATTATTAGACTTTTTCTTGTTCGTATGATATTAAAGATATGGAATTTTAAGTATCATTTATATTTTCTATTGCCAGTACACTTGATGTTGAGGAAGGTCATCGGTAACACTTGGGTTCAATAGGACGGAGGTTTTCTGAAAGATATATTTTTTTCTAGAGCCTTCTATTATGAACTTAACATCCAGAATTATTTCTACATATAGAGTAGATTCCCCATCTCTCTTAATTATATATATATATATATATATATATATATATATATATATATATATATATATATATATATATATATATATATATATATATATTTATATATATATATATATATATATATATATATATATATATATATATATATATATATATGTGTGCGTGTGTGTGTGTATATATATATATATATATATATATATATATATATATATATATATATATATATATATATATATATATATATATATATATATATATATTTATATATATATATAGATATATATATATGTGTGTGTGTGTGTGTGTGTGTTTGTATGTGTGTGCGTGGTTGTGTGTTTGTATGTGTATCGCCATATGTTTTCATTTTGATTAGTATTAGCTGAATGTTAGAGCCTTCTCGGATCTCTGGAATATTTTTGGTGTAAGATTGTTAATCGCTTTCGCTTCATGTTCAAGATTAAAAAAATAGAGAGAATAACAATTGTAAAAGCCAAATAAACAATCTTATATGAAGAATGAGGGAAATATTTACATATCTTTTGGCACCATCAAGTTCATACGATAACTCAAAGTGCGACGACCTTCCCTAATTTGAATTCTAAATGCGTTTTCTTTTGCCAGCAAACGTGCAAGAATGAAATGCATTTGAGCAAAGGACTTAACAGGAGGGCGATCATTCGTTAATAACTAAAGTTTTCGGGAAATGAAATCGTGAATCTGAAGAGAGGCCAGAAACTTCCAGTCATGCAATTGATCTTTATATCAGTGAGAATTATGGCTTCCTTCTAAAACACATTATCTTTGATGGATTATTTTTGTGCCATCGTCAAAGGATATTGTTTCCTAGTCACAAGTAGATAACCCAAAAAGACTATTTGCTGTCGTGAAAATCATTACCTTACCGTTATTCAGGTTTGTCAGTTCACATTCTTACGACAAACACTTTGAAATCTGACGATTTGTCGTTAAAATAACATAAAAATTTAACATAATGTTTTTATTGATTAATATGGAAAACACGTTTTCTCTCTCTCTCTCTCTCTCTCTCTCTCTCTCTCTCTCTCTCTCTCTCTCTCTCTCTCTCTCTCTCTCTCTCTCTCTCTCTGTTTCCTTTCTCGTAATAAATAAGTATTATGCATCAGAGCTCAATTGGTGTCATTGGCTTACATTTTACCATATAATTTTGACCTGAAAACCCCAAATCTTCAATATGCAATACTCTTTTCATAAAATCTTAAATGAAGGAGACATTCACAAAAGGAATAATTACTTTAAGCTGACCAAGTTAATTAACTGACATAATCTATACCATCAAGAAGTAAACACAGGTTTTCCTGCAAGAATTTTCAAACCATAATATTATTACAAGCCATGCTATAACGCTACTTGGAAAAGCACGATGCTATAGGCCCAAGGGCTCCAACAGGGAAAATTAGCCCGGTGAGAATAGGAAACAAGAAAATAGGTAAACTACATGAGAAGAATAAACAATTAGAATTAAATATTTCAGGAACAGTAATAACATTAAACTAGATCCTTTATATATAAACTTTAAAAAGTTTAAAAACAAATAAGAGGAAGAGAAATAAGATGTAACAGTTTACCCGAGTGTAAACCCAAACAAGAGAACTCTAATCCAAGACAGTGGAAGACGATGGAACAGAGGCTATGGCACTACCCAAGAGTACAGAAAACTGGTTTGATTTTGGAGTGTCCTTCTAGAAGAGCCACTTACCATAACTAAAAAGACTCTTCTACCCATACCAGGACAAAACAATTACTGTGCAGTAGTTAACCCCTTGAGCGAAGAAAAATTGTTTAGTAATCTCGGTGTTGTTAGGTGTATGAGGACAGAGGAGAATGTGGTAAGAATAGACCATACTATACGGTGTATGTGAAAGGACTCAATAACCCTCTAGCAGTAGTATCTCGAGTGGCTGGTGCCCTGGCCAACCTACTACCTATCTACCTGCGTATTATGATTCGTTATCAAAATATATCATCTTTTCATAAGAATCCAAAAGTTACTTTATGAACAGAATGAATATCTCCGTGTGAGACCACAGTGTGCTTGACCCAGGGGACACTAAGTCATCTCATTCCTCATTCCCACAATACAAAGACAAACAACCGAAAGCAGGCAAAACTTTTTGGTAAAAGAGAATGCATTTCCTCCATGCTCTCATGAACTCATTAAGTAATAGGTTGCAGAGGCCTCCAATAAATTCCTCAAACTATTCGCGGGGTTTCTTCGTTTAAGTAAAATATCACTACTAATACATACACACGCACACACACTCACACGCACACACACACACACACACATATATATATATATATATATATATATATATATATATATATATATATATATATATATATATATATATATATATATATATATATATATAGCTAGCTAGTTATATAGACAGATAGATGGATTGATAGATAGATAAAGATGGACTGACCGATAGTTAATAAATAGCTAAAATCATATAGATAAAAAACAATAAGTAGATAAGCATTAAGTAGCGTCAAACTCTCCCAAGACGTAGCAAAAGAAGATCTTAACTTGGTTAATAACTTTACAGGATTCGGTTACTTTCACGTCTGGTCTCGAGAAGAGTTCTCGCAACGCTGATGCTGCTGCTGCTGCTGCACAGGTGATACCGATCGGCCTTTTCTCTTTTCTGAACGTTGCTTTATGCAAACTAGTGATCGGTTTTGGTAATGTGGCGTACATTATTTATGAACTTTAAATCATGCAGAGCAGTGGTATAATGTGTTAAGTAAAATTATGTTTATCTGTGGATAGTAATCTGTTATTGGTTGATTTTTACATCTTTAATATAAGATTATATCTGTTTTAGATATTTTTTTTCTAAATTCCAAAAACGTTTCAATGATACTGCGAATGAATGTCCTTGAGATGACTGAGGGAGTCTCACATGTTTATTTGTCCAAAAATTTTATAGAATTTTTTAATTTTGGCATTTATTGTTTTATGGCCAATCTATTTAAAATTTAGATATGCCATTCTCGATATTTTATGATTAACATCTTTAAATATTCCTAAATAAATCATGTACTTCTAAACATGGTTTATCTGTTCATCACACTTTGTTCTCCTAATAATTTCAGCTTTAGTGTTATTTCCTTGAGATATTGCGTCCTCGTGTTTGTATTGTAAAATTGAACACGAATTTATATCATTGGTGATATACGTCAATTAATAGAGAAAATATAAGAACTGGATTACTGAGAGATGTTGTTGGTACGCACAGTTAGTTAGAATAACAGACCAATTACCTTCATATCTTTCTATGTTATATTGTTTGTATCTTTTTATGTGATTGTCTTAGTATCTTAATTCATCCATATCATGATATCTTATTATCCCAATACCATGATATATCAGTATCCTAATATTTTGCTATCTAAATATTTTAGAATATTGATATCTTATCATTGTAGATAAATAACGCCTTTGCACCTCCCGTGTTTCACACACTCTCGTACACTGTAACCTTATTTTTCATTGTATACCCCTATCTACACCTTACTGTAAACAGAACATGTTTAAGCCTGTCCTTTTAGGAATTATTTTGGTTGAGTTTTTATGACCTTCTTGTCCAACATCAATTATAAGTCAGCAATAAGTCATATACTTGCCATTAGATAACTATCTAATGGCAAGTATATGACTTATTACTGACTTTCTCTTTCTAATACTACAATAATAAAAAAAAAAAAAAACGCCCTCATGTCTGATTGTCCCTGTAGAATATATGATTCATAATCAGGACACGTGTATTGCAAAAAGAAAATCCACAAACAGGCTGTAAATTGGATACATGATGTATGGAATATATTCACTTTATTGAAATTATTATATTCCTTTAACATTGATTATGGGTCTCTGCATAACTGGAGACGATTGTTAGTTGTGCTTTGGATACCTGAAGGTGGTTGTGTCACATTAGGCTTCGAAGATCAACTTTAATTTCAGTAAAATTCCTGAATGGGATAAAATTACTTTTCTTTCTTGTCGATAAATCTTAAAAGTAAATATCCCTTCGACCTCTCCTTACCTATAATATTGGTATAACACCAAAACTAAACTATACATACATAATATATATATATATATATATATATATATATATATATATATATATATATATATATATATATATATATATATATATATATATATATATATATATATATATATATGTGTGTGTGTGTGTGTGTGTGTGTGTGTGTGTGTGTGTGTATGTTACGCACATTATCGAAAATTGCCGATTATTGAAAATATGCCAAAAAATGGCTATTTTAGATAATGAGCAAGGGCCCTGCCTAATAAATAAAATTTTCAATAATGGGCAAAATATTGCTCATTTTATATATTAGGCAACACGTTTTTGCTGAATATTCATAACGTTGCCGAATATTGAAAATATTGTAACTTAAGTGTTTCAAACAACCAGTATTCAATTTTCACAGCTGTAAGGTCCTTTCTAAGCTCTAAGCAAACTAATGTAGACCATAATGACTCTCAAGTTTAATAACAGTTTAAAGGATGTTTACTGTAATACACTCCTTTTATAACAGCCATCATCTAATTTTTTAATTATATTATAAAATCCTTTTTTTCATAAGCAATTCATTTGGAAATTCAAATAAACACTGAAAACACAGATAATACAATTTATTTTTGTAACATAACAATATTATTAGAATACTGACTTATCAACCTTCACCAAATAGTTTGCAAATAATTCACCGAAAATAAAAAAAAATAACTAATCTATATCTATTTTATATAAAAAAACAAAATAAAAACTAAACATTCTTACAGCTGCTGCTAGGATGGCACCTAGAGTTACACTTCATTTTCTTTCTACTACAGCTACTGTTACGACCTGTGTAGGCCGTAGTTCTGGTTCTTTAAACTTTGATTTTTTAAAGGAATCGTAGGCAGTACATTATTTATGTAACACGGTGAACTGAAGGAAGACAGAACAACAATACTGGAAAAATCTAACAATATTTATTACAATACACTTAAATAAATTCAACCTTGCACCAGGAGTAACAAAAAGCTCCTAAGGCAAACAACAATGAGTAAACAAAAATGTCCTGGAGGACTAATATACAGAGTCCTCTAAATACACAAGGTTGACCTATATCTAATAATCTTAACCCTAACATAGAAAAACTAAACAGATCAAAAGTATGGCTCATATATTAAGCCGGGCCCACAAATATCAACAAACCACTACCCTATTACTAAACAGATAGGAATAAGGAAGACAGGAGAAATGAAAAGGCAGAAAAACCATAAAATTACCTACCTAAACACACAAACATTAAAGGCTAAACCAAATACCCAATTATAAAACTTAACACGAGACAGCATACAAATACACATACCACATTAAATTAAAGGCATAAATACTTATACATTCACATAAAAGAATTATGCTGAGAGTCATAATTTATAGATACATGTACATATCTCAACACTGTATTACCTATCCGTGGAAATACTTATAACCGTACTTATCCATACATGGATTAGATGACAGATAGGGGACGAACGTTCATCAGCATCAGAGGGAGTATCATTAACACCAGGAAACCGGGCTGAGCATATCCGTAACGATAATAAAAAGATCGTAACTTTACCTGGGTGATGACTCCCTACTTTCCTCCTCACGGACCCTAGGTCCACAGATGAGCAGCATAACAGATATGATGACGCTCTTTGATCACGGCAATAGTACCTCCAACAGTGCCGGGACGGAGCGACGGCACCGTCTTCCCGCAGGATCCTCA
Source organism: Palaemon carinicauda (assembly GCF_036898095.1). NCBI lineage: Eukaryota > Metazoa > Arthropoda > Malacostraca > Decapoda > Palaemonidae > Palaemon > Palaemon carinicauda. The sequence continues at coordinate 114,592,334 of NC_090741.1, forward strand.
GGCGGGGAAAATAACGCCAAGTGAAGGTCGCAAGTGACACATACACTTGCAGGACGTAACAAGCGAGGTGGCTATCGCAGGTGACAAAACCCCTGCATACGTGGTCCGTGATCCAAAGAAGTGTACAATTTACCGCGGGTGGCTCAAAGACACCAGCGAAATAATCCTCCAAAGGAAACTATTCCTTATGAAGGAATAAAAGGCGTCTACCAAGGGCTGCTGAATTAGTATACACGACTGTGCTCAAGGTACAGTCCGAACTGAAAATTCCAGGCAGCAGTAGTCTCGTCCACGGCTCTCACTAAACACCAAACACTCGAAAAAAAAATAAACAAAAGAGTTAATGGCAATTCACTAATTAACGACGGAGGAGGAGCGAAGGTTATCACCGAACTCTTATGAAAAAGGCAGTTAACATTTACTCCTGCCGAAGACCGAATTTATTTATAAACAATTAAATAACCTACTTTAACATAACACCTTCCTCCCCCAAGAAAAATAATTTTCCTTCACTAAATGCAAAATTTTTCTTTTAATGATAAGCCACAAGGCTGGACAAAACATCAGAAAATGCAGGGCCACAAAAATAAAGAAAATTCAGGGAAAACACTAAAGCTACTACAAACCACTGATAAGATAAAATATCTAAAACCAAAAAAAAAAAAAAAAACAGTCTTAAACGTAGTATCTACAGTAATAAACCAATCACAAGGTAAAAACCTCTTAAACCTAAGCAAAAGGACAAGAACATAGCAAGTTTTAAATACATCATCAAACATTTGGACAGAAATTCAATCCTATACCTGTCAACAATAAATTTTAATAGGCACACAGAAAAAAAAATATATATAATATAGAATTATTCACACCAACCTAGGTTCTAGAACAATTTACAAGAGTACAAACCTTTTACCTGAGCTCAATATATACATACCTCGAAACATGGATGTAACCTCAACACATGCAACCAGGAGTACCGAGAGGGCCCCAAGAAACAGAGGGAGAGATCAAAACTTAGACACGTGAGAGAGCATCTGGGATGCAATTATCCACCCCTTTAATGTGTTTTATAATTAAATTGAACTCTTGTAGCTGAAGGGCCCAACGCAGGATCCTCTGGTTTGATCCCTTCATACGTTCAATGAATACCAACGGATTATGGTCGGTCCAAATTTCTATAGGGAATGAAAAGTTAGTTACATATGGTTTAAAATGTACCAATGTCCGCACCAATGCCAGAGCCTCTTTCTCAATGGTGGAGTACTTTCTTTCCGCCTCTAGTAACTTACGGCTGTAGTAAGATACGGGGCGTACTTCACCATCATCACTCCTTTGAAAGAGGACTCCCCCAATTCCTACGTCACTGGCATCCACGGCTATGATGAATGGCTTCTGAAAATTGGGAGAAACCAATATTGGATTAGACACGAGTAACATCTTAAGTTTTAAAAATGCTTCTTCGCATCGAGAAGACCAAATAAATTTCTGCCCTTTTTTTCAATAAATTAGTTAGAGGCTGTGCAAGGTCAGAGAAGTTTCGGACAAACCTATGGTAATATCCCAACATACCCAGCACCTTACGAACCTCTCTGACATTACACGGTCTCTTCAAAGCAACTATGGCCTCGAGATTGGCTTGCTTAGGAGCAACTTTACCCAAGCCAATCTCGTGACCCAAATAACTAACCTTAGCTTTCCCAAAGTTACATTCACCCAGATTCACAACATCGTTGCTGTGTACCACCAAGTCATCTATATAGATTTCTGTACCTTCCCGGCCACAAATCACCCGGTTCATCAGATGCTGGAAAGTACAGGCAGCGTTCTTCATCCCAAAGGGCATTACTTTGCACTCGTAAAGCCCTGAGGGCGTCACAAATGCTGAAATTTCACAGGCACGGCCAGATAGGGGGACCTGCCAATACCCCTTTAACAGATCCAATTTTGTAATGAACCTCTCAAGACCTATCAGGTCCAGACAATCCTCAATACGGGGAAGAGGAAAGGAATCATTTTTAGTAACCGAGTTTACCCTCCTATAGTCAACACACTTACGATATTTACCATCAGGCTTCTTCACCAAGACTATAGGGGAACTCCATGGACTTACTGATGGTTGAATGAGATTGTGCTCCAGCATGTATTTAATTTCGTCTTCCACAATGGCACGCTTCTCTGGACTAAGGCGATACGGGCTTTGCTTAACCGGAGAAGCATCCCCAACATCAACATCATGCTGGAGCAACCTCGTCCTTCCTGGAGAGTCCTGAAATAAGTCAGAAAATTCCATAATTAGGCTTAGTATATATTGTTTCTGAGGGGCCTCCAGATGCTCTAACCCCTCTTTTAATACACCTAAATTTTGCAAGTTATTACCTAGAGCATCTGAAGGCACATGGTCCAAAACATCTTCCAGGTTTTCCTCAACAGGTGCAACCACACTCATAACTGGCTCAAAAACAATGGCTAAATGATCCCGTCTATCATTAGAGTAAGATTTCAACCTGTTTATGTGGAAAATTTTACATTTACGTCGAGTTCCAGGGGCTTAAAATACATAATTGACCTCAGACAACTTTCTCAACACCTTCCAGGGGCCCTTGTACCTGGGTTCAAGGAAGTTGTCTGGGTCTGTGCTTAAAGCTAATACCGAGTCCCCTGACTCAAATGAACGTACCTTACACTTCTGATCAAATTTGGTTTTCATCGTAGCTTGGGAAGCAGACAAATTATCTTTGGCATACTTTCAACCTACGGCTAACTTGGACTTAAGTTCACTAACAACTTCTCCCACCGTATGCTCTCCTCTCTGATTTGCTTCGAGCAATTCATGGAAAATTTCCAAAGGTCCTCGAACCTTGTGCCCAAATATTAATTCAAAGGGAGCAACGCCAGTAGAAGAATTGGGAAAATTCCTTATGGCAAAGAGAGCAAAGGGAAGCCCTTTATCCCAATCCTCTCCTTGCTCATAACAATATTTTTTCAATATACACTTAAGGGTCTGGTGAAATCTTTCCACCACACCCTGATTCTCAGGATGGTAGGGTACACTGGTAATGTGCTGAATGGCCAGTTCAGCACACTTACTCTTAAATACCCTGCTTGTAAAATTCGAGCCGCAATCTGACTGAATTTTACAAGGCAGTTCATACCTGGAGAAAAACTCCACTAATTTGTCAAACACAGCTTTTGAGGTTATTTTCTTCATTGGAAAGGCCTCAGGAAAACGTGATGCTCTATCCATTATGGTCAGGAGATGCGTAAACCCTAACTTCGTCCTAGGCAGAGGCCCTACCACATCAATTACCAATTCTGCAAAGGGTTCTCCAATTGAAGGAATTGGGTTAAGAGGAGCCTTGGGAATAGGTTGATTTGGTTTACCCATCACCTGACACACTTCACAAGTTCTTACAAATTTCTTCACCGAAGACTTCATTCCTGGCCACCAAAAACATTTACTCAACCTACAAAAAGTTTTACTTAATCCTAAGTGGCCAGAAAAGGAGTCCTCATGTGCAAGGCTTAACACAGCCTCACTAAACTTGGTAGGTACGACAATTTGTCTTAAACAAGAAGTCACACTTAGCTGATGAGTTGGGGGACGACTGACCCTATACAACAATCCTTTCAAAACCACAAACCTGGGCCTGGTCAAATCGTCAGTATTACCTAACTCGAATGAAAATTCATCTTTTTGGGCCTGTATGAAAGAGAGACGGTCACAATCAGATTTCAATAATTTAAAAATTCCAAAACTAGAACTACTGCCACTACTACTACCTTCTACTAGCCCGGGCTTCTCTACCTCTACTTCTAAATTACTTAAATTTAGGTCATCATCATTATCAGCTTCCGCTGCACGCTTAGCAGAGGCTCGAGTAGTTATTGCCACAGGGCAAGCCGTGACCGAAACAATAGGAAATAATTCCTGCCCCTCTGCACTCAACATATCATTCCCAAGGATTCCGTCTATTCCTGGTATCGGCAGGCTCTCAACTACCGCCAGCTCAGTAACCTTATGATACCCTGGGAAGGACAGCTCCACCCTTACTAAGGGAGCAGATACCACCGTATCGGGAAATCCTCACAGGACCACGTATTCTCCAGTATAGGGAACTAAGTTAGACAAGGACCCTGCCAACACCAAAGATCTAGCGGATCCTGTGTCCCTCAAGAACTTAACATAAAGTGTAGAGGTCTCAGATTTCAATTTTCCTGGGTAGACATATTTGTTAAATGGTCATAAATTACCAGTGGACTCACACAATACCGGTTTTACTTTACCTACATCTGGTTCACTACTAACCTGGGGATCAACAGTTTTACCATTCTTACTCTGAAATAGAATTATTTGAAATTAGCGAGATTGGCGTAGGCTGATTAACATTATTTTGACTCTTATTTTGATTCTTTTGGAGGTAACGGCTCCTGGCTCTACATTCAGCTTGTCGATGCCCTGGCTTATTGCACCAAAAGCAATTACCTCTAACTTGATTAGTTTTACCCGAATTGCCACGGTTAGAAAAAACCAGAGTGTGCCCACCACTCAAGTCCTTTCTGCAGCCACTACCATCATGATTACTCATACTACTATCTGGGATACTAGATTGGTTTTTAAAGGGATTATTCGACTTAGAAGACAAATTACTATTATTATTAGGGTATGAGGACAAGAAGTTACCTGACCCAGCCCGATGGGTCAGGACAAACTCATCAGCTACCTGAGCCGCCTTGGACAAAGTAAAAATTTTAGTGTCCTCCAGATGAACCCTCAATTCTTTACTACACACCTTCTTAAACTCCTCCAGTACCATCAGTTCCCTCAAGGAAGAGAAGGAAGCAATTTGACGACTTTTCAGCCAGTTGTCAAACTGCTCCTCCTTGAGACGAGCGTACTCAACATAAGACATGGAATTGGGCTTGCCAGTGGTTCGGAATCTCTGGCGATAGGCCTCAGGGACCAAATCATAGGCCCTGAGAACCAAAGCCTTTACTTTGTCATAATCTCTGGCAAGGCCCTCTTCCAATGCATTATACACCCGCAGTGCCTTGCCCGTCAATCTACACTGTATGAGTACCGTCCACATTTTTGTGGGCCAAGACAACCGGGTGGCAACCCTCTCAAAAGCTTTAAAAAATTCTGGTACGCTCCCCTCATCAAAAACTGGAATTAACTTTAGTGCACCCGAAATATTAAATTTGTCTGATGATGAGCTATAGGGAGAACTAACATGGTTAGGGGACCCTTGCACCTTGGCCAACTCAAGCTTAAGCTTGAGCAACTCAATCTCATGTTTCCGGGCCCTCTCGTCCTCCTCAAACTGCAGCTTCAATAACTCAATTCTCTTACAAATTACATGGAACTCCTCCTGCCCCATTACATGAGCAGAAGGTGTTACATGGTTGGGAACAGCCTCCTCAGCTAAAAAGGGGTCAGTTGAAATATTAACATTTTTAACAGTCCTGGCCGGAGTAGGAAAATTGGCCGGACCTTCATACATAACCTTTACTGCAAGGGAATCAGCGAACAGGGACAAACCAGGATTTTTGCTCACATCATCGACTATGGATCCTTCTTGGTCCGATCCAAAATCAGTGCCACTCTCAAAATCACTGGCTAGACCGCTAGCTACCTCATTACCCTCAGCCAAATCTTGGGACGCTTTTTCCTTAACCAGTTTTAACAAATTGGCCCGAGTGTCAGAGGAATTATGAGGGATCTCCAACCACCGGGCACACTGTACCAAATAAGCCCTTGTCAAAACTCCTAAATATTTCAAACAGTCAGCCGAACCCAAGAATTCTGACGGGTCAAAAGTAAAGTCCTTCATTTTAATAAAAATAATATCCTATGGGGAAGGAAAGCAACTAAACCAAAAATCAAATATCAACAATAAATACTGTCAAATCCCTCCAGAGCTGAACTGCTCCCCCAAACACTGAGTACACCTGCGTACGATCCTGTCACGGTCGCCACTTGTTACGACCTGTGTAGGCCGTAGTTCTGGTTCTTTAAACTTTGATTTTTTAAAGAAATCGTAGGCAGTACATTATTTATGTAACACGGTGAACTGAGGGAAGACAGAACAAAAACACTGGAAAAATCTAACAATATTTATTACAATACACTTAAATGAATTCAACCTTGCACCAGGAGTAACAAAAAGCTCCTAAGACAAACAACAATGAGTAAACAAAAATGTCCTGGAGGACTAATATACAGAGTCCTCTATATACACAAGGTTGACCTATATCTAATAATCTTAACCCTAACATAGAAAAACTAAACAGATCAAAAGTATGGCTCATATATTAAGCCGGGCCCACAAATATCAACAAACCACTACCCTATTACTAAACAGATAGGAATAAGGAAGACAGGAGAAGTGAAAAGGCAGAAAAACCTTAAAATTACCTACCTACACACACAAACATTAAAGGCTAAACCAAATACCCAATTATAAAACTTAACACGAGACAGCATACAAATACACATACCACATTAAATTAAAGGCATAAATACTTATACATTCACATAAAAGAATTATGCTGAGAGTCATAATTTATAGATACATGTACATATCTCAACACTGTATTACCTATCCGTGGAAATACTTATAACCGTACTTATCCATACATGGATTAGATGACAGATAGGGGACGAACGTTCATCAGCATCAGAGGGAGTATCATTAACACCAGGAAAACGGGCTGAGCATATCCGTAACGATAATAAAAATATCGTAACTTTACCTGGGTAATGACTCCCTACTTTCCTCCTCACGGACCCTTGGTCCAAAGACGAGCAGCGTAACACATATGATGACGCTCTTTGATCACGGCAATAGTACCTCCAACAGTGCCGGGACGGAGCGACGGCACCGTCTTACCGCAGGATCCTCAGGCGGGGAAAATAACGCCAAGTGAAAGTCGCAAGTGACACATACACTTGCAGGACGTAACGAGCGAGGTGGCTATCGCAGGTGACAAAACCCTTGCATACGTGGTCCGTGATCCAAAGAAGTGTACAATTTACCGCGGGTGGCTCAATGACACCAGCGAAATAATCCTCCAAAGGAAACTATTCCTTATGAAGGAATCAATGGCGTCTACCAAGGGCTGCTGAATTAGTATACACGTCTGTGCTCAAGGTACGGTCCGAACTGAACATTCCAGGCAGCAGTAGTCTCGTCCACGGCTCTCACTAAACACCAAACACTCGAAAAGAAAAAATAAACAAAAGAGTTAATGGCAATTCACTAATTAACGACGGAGGAGGAGCGAAGGTTATCACCGAACTCTTATGAAAAAGGCAGTTAACATTTACTCCTGCCGAAGACCGAATTTATTTATAAACAATTAAATAACCTACTTTAACATAACAGCTACATCTTAGAGAAATACAATCTAATTTGCAGTTACATTTCTGGTAACCTTGGCCACCAGTTGATCAAGTTACCGCAGCTCTGAGAGTAACGTGGATGTCTGGTCCATCAGCCACTTTAAGTAGTTTTTCACCAATTTTATCTAAATCAGCTCTATTAAAGCAAGAATTTGAGGAGCCTTCTTTGCACCCTAAATGATACGTCATTTTCCATTGGAGAGCACATCTACTAGTAAGTTTTTAGGGTCTGAAGGATCCCGATCAACGTCTGGAATTCTTAGAGTAGCGTTGTCTTCTACCTGCAGTGATTCCTGCATCCTCATACCCCTACGAATCATCTTTGATGCGGATTGAGCCTAACTAATGTCGACCTTTTCCCGTATAGCTTCGATGGCATTAACCCTTTCTTCAATACCCTTCAAACCCTTTTCACTTTCAGGTTGCTCTGGAACCTCTTCATCTTCAAGTTGCAGTTCTGTTTTCCTACTCTCGTCGTCTTCCCTTTCGCCATAATTACCGTCCTCGCTGAAGAACTGAAAATAATAGGTCGTTAGCTCATATCATACTTTTCTGATTGTAACTAGGCATATGACTTAAAGAATTTTAGTATTACTATGCTTTCAAAAAACCTGAAGCTTTAGGAAATGGATACTTACAAAATATGTAAAGACCTATTAACACAGTAAATTAGGTCTTTCAACTTATGATTTTTGGAGAAATGAGAAGGAAGAAGATTAAGTGCACTCCATTAGAATAGTGTATGAAAAATTCAGTTTCAAAGTGCATTATCAGTTTATCTTTTTTGATAGATTATTTAATATTTACCTTGTCAAGATCTTCTTCGCAGCATATGCCATCCAAAACTGTTTCAGGAAGATTTGTTGAAGAAAAACCAACTGACGGTTCTTTTCCAAAGGTGCCCTTAAATGCTGTATGTTTCGTTGTCTCATGCTTCGAGATATTTACTTGCCACTGAACAAATTTCAAGCCAATACTCCATTTCTTGGAATTATTCTCTCGCATCCATATCTTCAATTTATCGTGGATTACACCATTGAGTCGCTCCACTGCTCTTTGGCTTTGGGAATTCCTTGGCCGACCTGTCACTAGCTGCAATTGTGGCCAAAGTGTTGATAATTCGGATATCACAGAATTCACAAATTCCCTACCGTTGTCACTTTGCAGTACTGCGAGAGCACCGAATGTTAAAAACACTGGTAGAAGTGTCTGAGCTACCTCTTCTGCTCTTTTAGATTTAAGGGGGCTTAACACAGAAAATTTGATAAAATGATTAACATAAGTTAGGATGTATTTATGATCACCGTCAGGAAGTGACTGAAAATTTATTAGATCAATTTGGTACCCCGATTGGTTTCACGACAAGCCCTTTTGGTTGCTTCCGACTCTTTTTTTAAATGGCACTCTACCCAAAAGTTAAAAAACAGGTTACAATATTCCATAGTTATGTTAGACCATTTCTTTTTAACTTCAAATAAAGTTTTCTTCTCGCCATCATGACCAACATCTTTATGTGCCTTTTCTATTGCACCATACACTTCCTCAAACGCTGCTACGTATTTATAATGTTCTACCTCATCTGTCCTTTTCTTTATCAAACATTCCGTTTTGCATATCTTGAACAATAGTTATAATTAATAGTGGTGATAGCATTACTTTCTAGATCCTTTGATAACCTTGATATAATATCTTTCACTTTTTCAAGCGAGGACAGTCTTGTGTTCTTTCCTTCAACGGTGGTCCGTAACTTTGCCTTGAAATTTTCTTTTACTTCCATCGCTGAAGCCATGAGGATTATTCGATATTCACCAAGAACTTTTGTAAAGAAAGGGAAGAATTCCGTAACTAATCTACGTATTTGTCGAGAGAATTATCATGAGTACCATATGTTTCACTTCACACCTTCACTCCTATTTACAAGTTGATAACAATTGTCGGTGATAGTAAGGCATTAGGCTACTAAAACTTACTTATAAATGACCAAACTGCCATTAACAAAAGAGATTAGAATAGGATAAAACATTAAAAGTAAAAAATACTGTCAACATATATTCTATTCACAAAATTTCTTCACCCATTAATTACAGATGGTATAGTAGTCGATTTATCAATATTCGGCAAAATGGTCTTGCCGAGTATTGAAACCCTGCTGATTTTAAGTACTAGGCAAGAAAAATTGCTCATTTTACATAATCGGCAAATCGCTTGCTCATTCTCAATAATAGGCATTTCTATTGCCGATTTTCAATAATCGGCAATTTTCAATAATGAGCGTAACACACACATACACACACATATATATGTATATATATATATATATATATATATATATATATATATATATATATATATATATATATATATATATATATATATATATATATATATATATATATATATATATATATATATATATATATATATATATATATAGATAGATAGATAGATAGATAGATAGATAGATAGATAGAGAGATAGATATAGATTTTTTTTTCATGAATAAATCTCTCCATAAATATTCCTCTTTAATCCAATAACTCTTATTCATATATACATAAGACTTTGGTAATTTTGAGTTTGCTCTTGCTGCGACCATCCCTCTACAATCTATCTTTCTCTTACTCACCCCACTTAGCTGCCAGAGTCCTGTACTCCCATAAAGTATTTCCTTTTATCACTTGATATTTCTATGAACTCAGAGAACATGTTATCAAACTTCATAAGCTTCAACAGACCGTTTAGGGTGAGACAGGAATGAAGAATATTCAACAAATTCGAACATAATTCATGGAATGAATCAATTGCGAGCTTTTTAAGTTGAAAGAAGGCAAATCTCACTTATGATTTTCTTCACAAAAACCCATCATGTGAGATTCACTGGAATATTTTCTTATTATTCAATACTTCCTTATTCACTTTAATACTTACATATTTGCGGCCCCCAAAAAACTTGAGATTTATATAACTCAACTATAAAAATCATGGAATTTTCTTAATTAATTAATGGCACTAAACAACGTTATAAATACATTACAATGGGGAAATTTCTTCAAAGTACTGTAATGTTGAACAATAAAAACCGTTAAAATGACAAATTACTACGTTTCATACAGAAACTATCAGAAATACATCACATTGTGATATGTAATCAATGTTCCATAAGGTTATAAAATATTAATTTTGCAATGTATATTCATTAAATCACATCAAATGACGTTAAAAAACACATTATATTGAATTCATTAAACGCCCTTTACTATAGGCCAATTCAATAGATATATAGAATTAAGATAACTGCTCATTACGTTCCCTAAAGTAACATTCAACCCCATTGAAGGAATTATGAAGTAACCTAAGTGCCCTGAAAACTTGTCCCTCTCTCTCTCTCTCTCTCTCTCTCTCTCTCTCTCTCTCTCTCTCTCTCTCTCTCTCTCTCTCTCTCTCTCATGAAGAAGTTATTCCATGTTCTTTAGTTATAGAATAGATCAATATTTTCGTTTCTTAAGTGAGATTTTTTAATCCTTTTTATCGTTGACTTTTCTTTGTATGTAATAATAATGAAAATAACAATAATAATAATATAATTGTTATCTCCAAAGGAGAGAAAGACATTCACAACTTTTTTTCAAAATGTTCACTCAAAAATTTTGTCAATTCATAATAATCCGTCCTAATTAAGGAACGTTTTCTTAAGAACACCCTTTTTATTTTGGGTTTTCTTTTTTTCTTAATTCTTAGATGTTTATATGATTTAGACGATTTTTTTTCCAGAAAATTCCATCCCTGGAAGTATTTTTATGATGCGAAACATATTCCTGGAAGAGAAAACCTTTTTCCACCCTCTTCGATCTTATGATACTGGAGAAGCTACTATATACAAGGAGGTAATTAAATGTCGCACTACTGTACTTGTGTGATTATTTTCTAATCGAAATATACTTCTGAATTCCGATCGTTCCTCACTTACGTCTTCTAAAGCTTTTATATTTCCATTGTTAAAACATTATCATACATCTTTGTCAAGTTTCACTCCGAGATTCCTATTCATCTCTCTTAATTTCCCTTTAGGTACCACCATCCATGTCCTCACGTCTCTCTCTCTCTCTCTCTCTCTCTCTCTCTCTCTCTCTCTCTCTCTCTCTCTCTCTCTCTCTCTCTATGTTATGGGGAGAAACAGAAGCTGTTATTCCCTTATTGCATAATCTTCGGTTCTCGAGAATTATCTGTTTTGCTTATAACATTATCAATACAATTTTTTCTACTCATACATGGAAAATCCATAATCCTATTTATCACTTTCCAATGAGTAAATCATCCATACAATAATAATAATAATAATAATAATAATAATAATAATAATAATAATAATAATAATAATAATAATAATAATAATAATAATAATAATAATAATGGAGGTACATTGATATCCCTAGAAATTTAACAAAACTTTTTCTATATTTTACTAATTAAATTTTACTTAATCTGCTCAGTAAATTTTACTTATTTTACTAATCAAATTCACTTCAAAATAATCATTCCTAATTGAGGGAGTTTTCTCTAAGATTTACCTTTCAATTTTTTTTTTCCGGATATGATGGAGATGAGTCTTTTTCAAAAAAATATCTCCAAAGGTTTTCTAACTATAAAAAAAAAAAAGATCTCGGAAGAAAAGTCATTTTTTTATAGTTCTCTTCGACTTCTACTAAAGAATGTTTGTCTTTCCTTCTTGTTAGATCACAAGATGTCGGCGGAAGTACAAGGGAAAGCAGGGTCTTTGTTAACAGGACGAGGATTGAAGGTAATTCATTGTAACAAGTTCCAATGTTAATGTTTATATAGTTTCTTACAGAAAATTTTTACGTAACGAAAAGAATTACGCACGAGTTCCGATTAATTGTCCGTGGATTTTTCAAAACTGTTAAGATCTCTCATTGTATTTTAAGAATAATCAGTTCGGTGTTTCTTTTCCAAATTTTACCCCGAAGTTTTCATCTCTCCCTCTCTCTCTCTCTCTCTCTCTCTCTCTCTCTCTCTCTCTCTCTCTCTCTCTCTCTCTCGAACTAGAACTAGAACTAGTAGTAGAACAAGAACTAAAAAATTAGAACTTTGGGAGGGAAGAATCACTTTCCCCCGGATTGTTTATCTTTGTCGACTATTTTTCCGTAGTGGAAGAAGCTTTAGTTGGAAAAAATAATGTTGTCTGAAAGTTTTCAAAAGAACAGCATATTTTTTTCGGAGATTTTGATCATACCATGTTTTGCAGGTTAATGCTCTTTCTCCACTTTAGTTATATACTCTGATAACCTTCGTGATCCCCTAATCTTTTTGCGTATGTAGTAAACTTTGAATATTTCCCTGTGATTTTGAGTAAATGAAGTTAATAAAGTTCAAGGAAATTTGTTGATATTTTACCTCAGACTTTTGACATCTCTTATATTCATACTTTTCTTTTAATAAAATTTATCCTGTTAACCTTATAGTTTTCTTTTTTCAATTTGTTGACAATCTTAGCATATATATAAATTCTGTTGGCGAAAGAGTTCTGTATATGTAAGTTCAGCTCTCTCTCTCTCTCTCTCTCTCTCTCTCTCTCTCTCTCTCTCTCTCTCTCTCTCTCTCTCTCTCTCTCTCTCCCTCAAGCACACATATAAACGAGCTCAAACACTCCAAAGAGCCCCTTCACCTCCCCATAAATCAAGCCTCTTGTTAAGGAAGCCACTTTCGTATGCTTTCACAACACGCCCCCCTCCCCCCCCTCCTGGCCCTCGCCTCCATTCTTAAAAAGGTTTATTCAAGTCAGTTATTCTTTATGTAACAAAGGAGGATTCAAGATTTAATTCCTTTTACTGAAATATTAACTTCAGCCGAACATTGAATTGATCTCTCAATTCTTCATGATCCTTTACCAATAGAAGTGAAATGACTTTACATTCAATAACTTTTCTCACAGAAAATACAATATCGATTTAAATTACTAAAACAGATAATTTTATTCTCTAATCTGAAAAAAAAAGAGTAATATCAATGTCGTTCCTTTTTCCGAAAGAAAATGGAAAATAACAATTGTTATTATCCTACTTATTAGAAATTAGTGAAAAATATATAGAAGTAATTGTCTACAATTTTATTGAAATAAAGGAGACTTAGAGTTTAAATTTCTGTAGCTGAAAGAAGAATGAAATCAACTTAATTTTAACATAACTTTCAAAAAGATGTCATTAAATTGAAATGTGAAAATTTCAGTTGATTAAAATCCCGGTAGAAATATCATTCAAAATGTAAGCTTATGGCTCTGACAATATGATAGATTCTGATTTATTAATACATAATTTTCAGTTTGCTTCATACTTCTCTCTCTCTCTCTCTCTCTCTCTCTCTCTCTCTCTCTCTCTCTCTCTCTCTCTCTCTCTCTCTCTCTCTCTCTCTCTCTCTCTCTGACAAATACTTTCAGCATACAAAATATTTCTGACCTTTTTTCTCGCTTGCTAAGACATAAAAATTTTGTCAAGCGAGAGATATATGAAAAGGTAAACAATAAACATTTTAATTTTGCTGACCAACAAAACTAATTAAATTGTACAGAGAATCTGGAAGAGAAAGCAAGGCAAGGGTTTTAACATCTTATTTCAATTAGAAGAATTCTTTTGGAAGCCTCACTAAAGAATTCTTTCTGAGGTTTTGACCACAAAACAGAAGCTGCTCATTTGGGAGGCTTGATAAAGGACACAAAATACATAAGAAATACGTATGGACAGAGATTTAGACGGACAGGCAAGTCTATTTAGGTAACAAGCCGGAGATCTATAAGATAACGAAGAATAATACAGAAAAAGAAACTTTTGTTTATAACTGAGATTAGCTTGAACTCTCTCGTGTAAATGAAACGCATAAATGAAACAAAAGTGTTTAAATGGAGATCTGATATTCTTGACTGAATATTACATGTTATTGTTTATTTTATTGTCATCCTGAATATTTCTAAAAGTTTTTTTTTATATATATATAATTCCTGTGTCAGCCAAGATTCTTTAGGGTAGATAATAAATATCTAAGCAAATAAGTCTGTCATTGAGCTAATATTACAAGTGTGACTCAGCAACTGAGCCAGCACTTACGGATTTCATTTCGAAGATGCTGCAACATAATGTATGATTTGTGTTTGAGTCAGATGATTTACATAGAATTGAATTTTATATTTTGCCGTTTACTTATATCATCGTTTAAGATGAATTTCTTGAAATAGATTTGAAAGCTTTTCATAATAATTACAGCTCAGCTTCTACTTAAATTTATTGTAGCATTTGTTTTTATCTCTATGAAATAGAATACCGCGTTTAGACATGGAACAATTAACAGTACATCATTGCTCTAGAGAATTTAAAGGTTTTAGATTATTAACGGCTCCATAAAATATCGGTTCCAGGAAAGGAAAAACGAGAATGGAATACTCATCGTCTTTTACTGACAAAGTTGCCAAGTTATTATCAACCTCTTTAATAATCAGGTTTACACTAATGGTGCCTTCGTAATAGTCATTAACATCTTTATTAAGTATCTATGAATATATATATATATATATATATATATATATATATATATATATATATATATATATATATATAAACACATTTATATATATATATATATATATATATATATATATATATATATATATATATATATATATATATATATATACACACAAACATATATACATATATATATATATATATATATATATATATATATATATATATATATATATATATATATATATACATTTATATATATATATATATATATATATATATGTATATATATATATATATATATATATATATATATATATATATATATATATATATATATATATATATATATATATATATATATATATATATGATACAGATACGAGATATTCTTGTGTAAAAGTTTTGTTCTATGATGAATTCGAAGCTATGATTCTATTATTGAACTTTGACCAATGAGAATTACTTTGAGGTACATAATACTTTTTACTGTGAGTAATATATTCAATACAACTTGAATTATCAACATATTTTATATGACGAATGCTTAGCCTAAGAGATCAGGCTGCATCTGGCTACTGGCCATAATCCATCAGCAATGAGTCTCTCTCTTTAATATAAGTTAATCTTAATCCCTCGACCCCTCAGCAACTCTCGAGGAACTTTGCAGATTGCCTAAATTAATTTTATTCAAATGTATGATATTAATTGAATGCCTTGAAGTCCCTTGGAGGGGGAGATCACTGCTTTTATAATTGCTGATGTTCGCATTTGTTGAATGACTACTTACAAATAATTCATTCGGCCATTAGCTACGTCCAACTCCGAAACTGTCGTTGGTTGGTAAGTTACCTGCTATACAGTCATAGGTTCATTACCTACGTCCGAATTCTTCGTATGTCGAATAGTTAGCGACTGAAGTGTTATTGTTTGATTAGTTACCTCTTAAATAATGACTAGTTGAATAGCAATCATTGTTTGTTTATAACTCCGCTCAGAAGCTACCCCTTTCTTAGTTACCAACATTAATTAATATGTTACCTCCTGAACTGTAATTTGGTCTATTATCTACATACATATTGGTTGATTGTATACCAACTAAGCAGCTATTGTTTGATTAGCTACTGTCGAAGCAGTCAATGGCCGATTATTCATCTCCCAAACAGTCATTGGTCTCTTAGTACTTCCCAACAGTCATTGCTTTACTGATTACCTACTAAGTATTTCTTGGTCATGCAGCCACCAAACAAACAATTATTGGTCAGTTAGTCACCACCTAAATAGTCAATAATTTATTTTTTAAACAGTCAGTGATTGATTGTATATCAATAAAGTATCCATTTGTCGATTCGCTACCTCCTACGCAGTTATTGGTCAGTTAGCTACCTCTTAATCTCTCCTTGGTCTATTAGCTTCATTGGCCGATTACCTACCTTGTATACAGCTACTGATTACCTACTGAGCAGGCATTGGTTAATTAACCATTCACTGAACAATTATTTGTTTATTGGCTGCCTAGTAGGTGCTCATTGTCTGATTATATCCTTACTAGATAGTCATTAATCAATTAGTTACCTATTAAACAGACATTGGTTGATTAGTTACCTATTAAGTGTTTATTTTTCAAATAGGAAACTACAAAGAAGCCATTATTTTTTCAGATGCCTCTAACACAGTTACTGGTTAATCAACTGCTTACTAAACAGTCATTGGTCGCTTGATTGATAAACACTAATTTTCAGGATAAATCGCCCTCGCGTCGCAAAACCGAAGGTCAGAGGCAAAAAAACTCTATGCAGTTGGGAGATGTCCCAAGTCACCTTATTAAGTGGTACGAATATCAAAGTCCGGTCCATCAAAAACGGCATTAGCTGGCCAGCCCATTAAGAAGTCATTGGTAAATTAGATAAATACTAAACACCAAATATCCAATTAGCTACCTACTAGGTAGTGTCATTTGTTGATTAAATGCCTACTAAGTAGTCATTGGTTGATTACGTACCTACTTATGATCCTTGGTTAATTAGGTAGCCACTGATAAGTTAGCCATTAAATAAAAACGTCCTCAGATTATTCTATTGTGTAAAAATATCTTAGAGTATCAAAGGTAACATTTATATTATGGTGTCATTACAAGACCTTGAATAACCTTATAAAGTAAAAGTTATTTCATTCAATATGGTAATTATTGTAAACTATTAATTTCCTTCAGTTTTATTCATTTCAGGAAGGAAGTGAAGTTTTTACTATAATTATCTTGAAATGGTTTAAGTAGTCCCTTCTTGACTCAGAGGACTTGGTCAAAGTATATTTACTGCAGTGATTTGTGAGAAGTGAGGCAATGGAAAGTGAGGGAAGCATGACTGATTAAAATAGAGACGACTATAAGGAACTGGCCTAAAATGAATGGTAAGAATTAAAGAAGTTAAATGAAGAAAGCATCATTCCTAAATCCTTAAAAAGAGATGGTTGGAATTAGAGGTGAGTGCGTGAGAATGCAAGGAATGTGGGTATGAAGGGAATTTTGTCTAAAGTGTACACTACAAAGCAAACTGTAAGCAAATGAGAAGTTTAATGAAATATATATTTTTTACAATTCTCACAAAACTGGGATTTTGAAATAAAGATATACGTTTCATCTGTTTGTCTTATGCATGTGTGTGACCACATGTCATTCATCTTCTCTCTCTCTCTCTCTCTCTCTCTCTCTCTCTCTCTCTCTCTCTCTCTCTCTCTCTCTCTCTTGTTAATCCTGCTGTCACTCGATCCCTGCTGCTTCCGGAAGTGGGCGCACCTTCCTGTTTAGAGGTCCCCCTCAAGGAGTGATTTGGAGGACTCTTAACCAAGTTTGTTTAATGACGAAGGAATGCTCTTGTGTGGTCGCTTCAAATGACTTAGCTCTTCCGGGTAACAAATGAGGCAGCCACTGTTGTATCACAACAATCAAACGCTTTTTTTTTTAATTCCAGATAATCACTTGGTTGAATGACAGAGCTGATATATTTACTCTCGCTTCTTGTCATATTTTACAAATATGTGAAAAATTTCACGTTCACATCTCTTTGAAAACATTTCATCCGGTATGAAACCAAACTTGATAATTCTCAAGAGAGCGTTACAAAGTTTTTTTCTCTTTGATGGAAATTATTTCATACAAAAATGAATCCTTTTATTCTTTGTCATTTCTAATCAGAAGAATTCCCTTACTGTCAACAACAATATTCCATTGATTATTACAACGACAAACATGAATAGGAAAGCATGAAAAAAATTAAAAGATCAAGTTTCCTGATTTTTTTTTCTTTTTTACTTTTTTATCATATAATGTCAAAAGGGTGAGGTTAATTAAAAAAGAAAAATATCGTGGATTTAATGTATCAAGTAAATGGAAGATGGAATGATTTTACTGCTTTTGTAGTTTCAACGAAGCTTCAAACTACTTATAAATTTATGTATACATTTCTTTGTACCGTTTTCGTTTCTTTATTTTTTATCTCAACCAGTAAAATTAATTCCAATATATTTTGAGCTCATCTGTGCCAACACATTTTTCATTATAATGGAAATATCTCATGTTTTAAAACTCTAAATACTCTCAATTTCCCTTTTTAAGCGGAAAAAAAATTTCCCATAATCACTAGACAATTACAGGTAATCCAAACAACCTGCATTTCCTTATTACATCTTTTAGTTGTTCTTAGTCTTTTATATGTAAGTCATTTTCATATCTATAGAAAATCTAACATTGCCACTAATTCCTGGTCATCAGGTCGTGCTAGCATAAATAAAAAGAAAATATATATTAATTTTATTTCTTCAACTTAATTAATGTATGAAAAGAGGCATGTTTAACTATCATTAAACAAGACAAATGTAAGAGAACTTAGAAACTAAACAAGCAGACAATAAAGTACGCTTAGAAATTAGTATTGAAATGTGATTGGTTTAGATTAAGTCAACTTGATCTAAACCAATCACATTTCAGTATCTTTTTTATTTATACGAAAAACCAAAACCCGATTGATTTCTAAGCGTACCTCATTGTCTGTTTGTTTAGTTTCTAAGTTATCTTTCAGTTGTCTTGTTTATTGATAGTTAAACAGGGGATTATTGCTATTGCCATATATATTATGGAAAAATATATTGCTATTGATAAATCAGTGTAATAATTTGCTAAATGTAGCTTCTATATTTTTTTTTTTATAAATGTTGCCACATGTAACAAAATGTTAAGCACCTTTAAATGAGGAACTGATCAACATAATGGAAGATTTGGCACCGCATTTACTTGTGGTATTGTGAACGTCCATTATTGAGTGATTATGTCATATCTTCAAACATATTACGCAGATACGTGATCTTTGATGATAGTTTGACTTCCATTATCAGAAACTTGGTTATACTGCTAATCACGGGTAAGTGTTAAAATGAGATATTACTTCGTGGAATACACTCTCCAATACAAGAACACATCTCTTTTCGTGTTCCTATTTAATGACTATTACGAAGGCACCATTAGTGTAAACCTGATTATTAAAGAGGTTGATAATAACTTGGCAACTTTGTCAGTAAAAGACGATGAGTATTCCATTCTTGTGTTTCCTTTCCTGGAACCGATATTTTATGGAGCCGTTAATAATCTAAAACCTTTAAATTCTCTAGAGCAATGATGTACTGTTAATTGTTCCATGTCTAAACGCGGTATTCTATTTCATAGAGATAAAAACAAATGCTACAATAAATTTAAGTAGAAGCTGAGCTGTAATTATTATGAAAAGCTTTCAAATCTATTTCAAGAAATTCATCTTAAACGATGATATAAGTAAACGGCAAAATATAAAATTCAATTCTATGTAAATCATCTGACTCAAACACAAATCATACATTATGTTGCAGCATCTTCGAAATGAAATCCGTAAGTGCTGGCACAGTTGCTGAGTCACACTTGTAATATTCGCTCAATGACAGACTTATTTGCTTAGATATTTATTATCTAACCTAAAGAATCTTGGCTGACACAGGAATTATATATATATAAAAAAAAAACTTTTAGAAATATTCAGGATGACAATAAAATAAACAATAACATGTAATATTCAGTCAAGAATATCAGATCTCCATTTAAACACTTTTGTTTCATTTATGCGTTTCATTTACACGAGAGAGTTCAAGCTAATCTCAGTTATAAACAAAAGTTTCTTTTTCTGTATTATTCTTCGTTATCTTATAGATCTCCGGCTTGTTACCTAAATAGACTTGCCTGTCCGTCTAAATCTCTGTCCATACGTATTTCTTATGTATTTTGTGTCCTTTATCAAGCCTCCCAAATGAGCAGCTTCTGTTTTGTGGTCAAAACCTCAGAAAGAATTCTTTAGTGAGGCTTCCAAAAGAATTCTTCTAATTGAAATAAGATGTTAAAACCCTTGCCTTGCTTTCTCTTCCAGATTCTCTGTACAATTTAATTAGTTTTGTTGGTCAGCAAAATTAAAATGTTTATTGTTTACCTTTTCATATATCTCTCGCTTGACAAAATTTTTATGTCTTAGCAAGCGAGAAAAAAGGTCAGAAATATTTTGTATGCTGAAAGTATTTGTCAGAGAGAGAGAGAGAGAGAGAGAGAGAGAGAGAGAGAGAGAGAGAGAGAGAGAGAGAGAGAGAGAGAAGTATGAAGCAAACTGAAAATTATGTATTAATAAATCAGAATCTATCATATTGTCAGAGCCATAAGCTTACATTTTGAATGATATTTCTACCGGGAATTTAATCAACTGAAATTTTCACATTTCAATTTAATGACATCTTTTTGAAAGTTATGTTAAAATTAAGTTGATTTCATTCTTCTTTCAGCTACAGAAATTTAAACTCTAAGTCTCCTTTATTTCAATAAAATTGTAGACAATTACTTCTATATATTTTTCACTAATTTCTAATAAGTAGGATAATAACAATTGTTATTTTCCATTTTCTTTCGGAAAAAGGAACGACATTGATATTACTCTTTTTTTTTCAGATTAGAGAATAAAATTATCTGTTTTAGTAATTTAAATCGATATTGTATTTTCTGTGAGAAAAGTTATTGAATGTAAAGTCATTTCACTTCTATTGGTAAAGGATCATGAAGAATTGAGAGATCAATTCAATGTTCGGCTGAAGTTAATATTTCAGTAAAAGGAATTAAATCTTGAATCCTCCTTTGTTACATAAAGAATAACTGACTTGAATAAACCTTTTTAAGAATGGAGGCGAGGGCCAGGAGGGGGGGAGGGGGGCGTGTTGTGAAAGCATACGAAAGTGGCTTCCTTAACAAGAGGCTTGATTTATGGGGAGGTGAAGGGGCTCTTTGGAGTGTTTGAGCTCGTTTATATGTGTGCTTGAGGGAGAAAGAGAGAGAGAGAGAGAGAGAGAGAGAGAGAGAGAGAGAGAGAGAGAGAGAGAGAGAGAGAGAGAGCTGAACTTACATATACAGAACTCTTTCGCCAACAGAATTTTTATATATGCTAAGATTGTCAACAAATTGAAAAAAGAAAACTATAAGGTTAACAGGATAAATTTTATTAAAAGAAAAGTATGAATATAAGAGATGTCAAAAGTCTGAGGTAAAATATCAACAAATTTCCTTGAACTTTATTAACTTCATTTACTCAAAATCACAGGGAAATATTCAAAGTTTACTACATACGCAAAAAGATTAGGGGATCACGAAGGTTATCAGAGTATATAACTAAAGTGGAGAAAGAGCATTAACCTGCAAAACATGGTATGATCAAAATCTCCGAAAAAAATATGCTGTTCTTTTGAAAACTTTCAGACAACATTATTTTTTCCAACTAAAGCTTCTTCCACTACGGAAAAATAGTCGACAAAGATAAACAATCCGGGGGAAAGTGATTCTTCCCTCCCAAAGTTCTAATTTTTTAGTTCTTGTTCTACTACTAGTTCTAGTTCTAGTTCGAGAGAGAGAGAGAGAGAGAGAGAGAGAGAGAGAGAGAGAGAGAGAGAGAGAGAGAGAGAGAGAGAGAGATGAAAACTTCGGGGTAAAATTTGGAAAAGAAACACCGAACTGATTATTCTTAAAATACAATGAGAGATCTTAACAGTTTTGAAAAATCCAAGGACAAATAATGGGAACTCATGCGTAATTCTTTTCGTTACGTAAAAATTTTCTGTAAGAAACTATATAAACATTAACATTGGAACTTGTTACAATGAATTACCTTCAATCCTCGTCCTGTTAACAAAGACCCTGCTTTCCCTTGTACTTCCGCCGACATCTTGTGATCTAACAAGAAGGAAAGACAAACATTCTTTAGTAGAAGTCGAAGAGAACTATAAAAAAAATGACTTTTCTTCCGAGATCTTTTTTTTTTTTTTATAGTTAGAAAACCTTTGGAGATATTTTTTTGAAAAAGACTCATCTCCATCATATCCGGAAAAAAAATTGAAAGGTAATTCTTAGAGAAAACTCCCTCAATTAGGAATGATTATTTTGAAGTGAATTTGATTAGTAAAATAAGTAAAATTTACTAAGCAGATTAAGTAAAATTTAATTAGTAAAATATAGAAAAAGTTTTGTTAAATTTCTAGGGATATCAATGTACCTCCATTATTATTATTATTATTATTATTATTATTATTATTATTATTATTATTATTATTATTATTATTATTATTATTATTATTATTATTATTGTATGGATGATTTACTCATTGGAAAGTGATAAATAGGATTATGGATTTTCCATGTATGAGTAGAAAAAATTGTATTGATAATGTTATAAGCAAAACAGATAATTCTCGAGAACCGAAGATTATGCAATAAGGGAATAACAGCTTCTGTTTCTCCCCATAACAGAGAGAGAGAGAGAGAGAGAGAGAGAGAGAGAGAGAGAGAGAGAGAGAGGGAGAGAGAGAGAGAGAGAGAGAGAGAGAGAGAGAGAGAGAGAGAGAGAGACGTGAGGACATGGATGGTGGTACCTAAAGGGAAATTAAGAGAGATGAATAGGAATCTCGGAGTGAAACTTGACAAAGATGTATGATAATGTTTTAACAATGGAAATATAAAAGCTTTAGAAGACGTAAGTGAGGAACGATCGGAATTCAGAAGTATATTTCGATTAGAAAATAATCACACAAGTACAGTAGTGCGACATTTAATTACCTCCTTGTATATAGTAGCTTCTCCAGTATCATAAGATCGAAGAGGGTGGAAAAAGGTTTTCTCTTCCAGGAATATGTTTCGCATCATAAAAATACTTCCAGGGATGGAATTTTCTGGAAAAAAAAAATCGTCTAAATCATATAAACATCTAAGAATTAAGAAAAAAAGAAAACTCAAAATAAAAAGGGTGTTCTTAAGAAAACGTTCCTTAATTAGGACGGATTATTATGAATTGACAAAATTTTTGAGAGAACATTTTGAAAAAAAAGTTGTGAATGTCTTTCTCTCCTTTGGAGATAACAATTATATTATTATTATTGTTATTCTCATTATTATCATATACAAAGAAAAGTCAACGATAAAAAGGATTAAAAAATCTCACTTAAGAAACGAAAATATTGATCTATTCTATAACTAAAGAACATGGAATAACTTCTTCATGAGAGAGAGAGAGAGAGAGAGAGAGAGAGAGAGAGAGAGAGAGAGAGAGAGAGAGAGAGAGAGAGAGAGACAAGTTTTCAGGGCACTTAGGTTACTTCATAATTCCTTCAATGGGGTTGAATGTTACTTTAGGGAACGTAATGAGCAGTTATCTTAATTCTATATATCTATTGAATTGGCCTATAGTAAAGGGCGTTTAATGAATTCAATATAATGTATTTTTTAACGTCATTTGATGTGATTTAATGAATATACATTGCAAAATTAATATTTTATAACCTTATGGAACATTGATTACATATCACAATGTGATGTATTTCTGATAGTTTCTGTATGAAACGTAGTAATTTGTCATTTTAACGGTTTTTATTGTTCAACATTACAGTACTTTGAAGAAATTTCCCCATTGTAATGTATTTATAACGTTGTTTAGTGCCATTAATTAATTAAGAAAATTCCATGATTTTTATAGT
Source organism: Palaemon carinicauda (assembly GCF_036898095.1). Classification (NCBI taxonomy): domain Eukaryota; kingdom Metazoa; phylum Arthropoda; class Malacostraca; order Decapoda; family Palaemonidae; genus Palaemon; species Palaemon carinicauda. The sequence goes on from NC_090741.1 coordinate 114,616,337, forward strand.
TGAGTTATATAAATCTCAAGTTTTTTGGGGGCCGCAAATATGTAAGTATTAAAGTGAATAAAGAAGTATTGAATAATAAGAAAATATTCCAGTGAATCTCACATGATGGGTTTTTGTGAAGCAAATCATAAGTGAGATTTGCCTTCTTTCAACTTAAAAAGCTCGCAATTGATTCATTCCATGAATTATGTTCGAATTTGTTGAATATTCTTCATTCCTGTCTCACCCTAAACGGTCTGTTGAAGCTTATGAAGTTTGATAACATGTTCTCTGAGTTCATAGAAATATCAAGTGATAAAAGGAAATACTTTATGGGAGTACAGGACTCTGGCAGCTAAGTGGGGTGAGTAAGAGAAAGATAGATTGTAGAGGGATGGTCGCAGCAAGAGCAAACTCAAAATTACCAAAGTCTTATGTATATATGAATAAAAGTTATTGGATTAAAGAGGAATATTTATGGAGAGATTTATTCATGAAAAAAAATCTATATCTATCTATCTATCTATCTATCTATCTATCTATCTATCTATATATATATATATATATATATATATATATATATATATATATATATATATATATATATATATATATATATATATATATATATATATATGTATATATATATACATATATATGTGTGTATGTGTGTGTGTTACGCTCATTATTGAAAATTGCCGATTATTGAAAATCGGCAATAAAAATGCCTATTATTGAGAATGAGCAAGCGATTTGCCGATTATGTAAAATGAGCAATTTTTCTTGCCTAGTATTTAAAATCAGCAGGGTTTCAATACTCGGCAAGACCATTTTGCCGAATATTGATAAATCGACTACTATACCATCTGTAATTAATGGGTGAAGAAATTTTGTGAATAGAATATAATATGTTGACAGTATTTTTAACTTTTAATGTTTTATCCTATTCTAATCTCTTTTGTTAATGGCAGTTTGGTCATTTATAAGTAAGTTTTAGTAGCCTAATGCCTTACTATCACCAACAATTGTTATCAACTTGTAAATAGGAGTGAAGGTGTGAAGTGAAACATATGGTACTCATGATGATTCTCTCGACAAATACGTAGATTAGTTACGGAATTCTTCCCATTCTTTACAAAAGTTCTTGGTGAATATCGAATAATCCTCATGGCTTCAGCGATGGAAGTAAAAGAAAATTTCAAGGCAAAGTTACGGACCACCGTTGAAGGAAAAGGGAAGAACACAAGACTGTCCTCGCTTGAAAAAGTGATAGATATTATATCAAGGTTATCAAAGTTTCTAGAAAGTAATGCTATCACCACTATTAATTATAACTATTGTTCAAGATATGCAAAACGGAATGTTTGATAAAGAAAAGGACAGATGAGGTAGAACATTATAAATACGTAGCAGCGTTTGAGGAAGTGTATGGTGCAATAGAAAAGGCACATAAAGATGTTGGTCATGATGGCGAGAAGAAAACTTTATTTGAAGTTAAAAAGAAATGGTCTAACATAACTATGGAATATTGTAACCTGTTTATTAACTTTTGGGTAGAGTGCCATTTAAAAAAAGAGTCGGAAGCAACCAAAAGGGCTTGTCGTGAAACCAATCGGGGTACCAAATTGATCTAATAAATTTTCAGTCACTTCCTGACGGTGATCATAAATACATCCTAACTTATGTTAATCATTTTATCAAATTTTCTGTGTTAAGCCCCCTTAAATCTAAAAGAGCAGAAGAGGTAGCTCAGACACTTCTACCAGTGTTTTTAACATTCGGTGCTCTCGCAGTACTGCAAAGTGACAACGGTAGGGAATTTGTGAATTCTGTGATATCCGAATTATCAACACTTTGGCCACAATTGCAGCTAGTGACAGGTCTACCAAGGAATTCCCAAAGCCAAAGAGCAGTAGAGCGACTCAATGGTGTAATCCACGATAAATTGAAGATATGGATGCGAGAGAATAATTCCAAGAAATGGAGTATTGGCTTGAAATTTGTTCAGTGGCAAGTAAATATCTCGAAGCATGAGGCAACGAAACATACACCATTTAAGGGCACCTTTGGAGAAGAACCGTCAGTTGGTCTTTCTTCAACAAATCTTCCTGAAACAGTTTTGGATGGCATATGCTACGAAGAAGATCTTGACAAGGTAAATATTAAATAATCTATTAAAAAAGATAAACTGATAATGCACTTTGAAACTGAATTTTTCATACACTATTCTAATGGAGTGCACTTAATCTTCTTCCTTCTCATTTCTCCAAAAATCATAAGTTGAAAGACCTAATTTACTGTGTTAATAGGTCTTTACATATTTTGTAAGTTTCCATTTCCTAAAGCTTCAGGTTTTAGAAAGCAGAGTAATACTAAAATTCTTTAAGTCATATGCCTAGTTACAATCAGAAAAGTATGATATGAGCTAACGACCTATTATTTTCAGTTCTTCAGCGAGGACGGTAATTATGGCGAAAGGGAAGACGATGAAAGTAGGAAAACAGAACTGCAACTTGAAGATGAAGAGGTTCCAGAGCAACCTGAAAGTGAAAAGGGTTTGAAGGGTATTGAAGAAAGGGTTAATGCCATCGAAGCTATACGGGAAAAGGTCGACATTAGTTAGGCTCAATCCGCATCAAAGATGATTCGTAGGGGTATGAGGATGCAGGAATCACTGCAGGTAGAAGACAACGCTACTCTAAGAATTCCAGACGTTGATCGGGATCCTTCAGACCCTAAAAACTTACTAGTAGATGTGCTGTCCAAGGAAAATGACGTATCGTTTAGGGTGCAAAGAAGGCACCTCAAATTCTTGCTTTAATAGAGCTGATTTAGATAAAATTGGTGAAAAACTACTTAAAGTGGCTGATGTACTAGACATCCACGTTACTCTCAGAGCTGCAGTAACTTGATCCACTGGTGGCCAAGATTACCAGAAATGTAACTGCAAATTAGATTGTATTTCTCTAAGATGTAGCTGTTATGTTAAAGTAGGTTATTTAATTGTTTATAAATAAATTCGGTCTTCGGCAAGAGTAAATGTTAACTGCCTTTTTCATAAGAGTTCAGTGATAACCTTCGCTCCTCCTCCGTCGTTAATTAGTGAATTGCCATTAACTCTTTTGTTTATTTTTTTTTTCGAGTGTTTGGTGTTTAGTAAGAGCAGTGGACGAGACTACTGCTGCCTGGAATGTTCAGTTCGGACCGTACCTTGAGCACAGACGTGTATACTAATTCAGCGGCCTTTGGTAGACGCCTTTGATTCCTTCATAAGGAATAGTTTCCTTTGGAGGATTATTTCGCTGGTGTCTTTGAGCCACCCGCGGTAAATTGTACAGTTTTTTGGATCACGGACCACGTATGAAGGGGTTTTGTCACCTGCGATAACCACCTCGCTCGTTACGTCCTGCAAGTGTATGTGTCACTTGCGACCTTCACTTGGCATTATTTTCCCCGCCTGAGGATCCTGCGGGAAGACAGTGCCGTCGCTCCGTCCCGGCACTGTTGGAGGTACTATTGCCGTGATCAAAGAGCGTCATCATATCTGTAACGCTGCTCGTCTGTGGACCAAGGGTCCGTGAGGAGGATAGTAGGGAGTCATTACCCAGGTAAAGTTACGATCTTTTTATTATCGTTACGGATATGCCCAGCCCGTTTTCCTGGTGTTAATGATACTCCCTCTGATGCTGATGAACGTTCGTCCCCTATCTGTCATCTAATCCATGTATGGATAAGTACGGTTATAAGTATTTCCACGGATAGGTAATACAGTGTTGAGATATGTACATGTATCTATAAATTATGACTCTCAGCATAATTTTTTATGTGAATGTATAAGTATTTATGCCTTTAATTTAATGTGGTATGTGTATTTGTATGCTGTCTCGTGTTAAGTTTTATAATTGGGTATTTGGTTTAGCCTTTAATGTTTGTGTGTGTAGGTAGGTAATTTTAAGGTTTTTCTGCCTTTTCATTTCTCCTGTCTTCCTTATTCCTATCTGTTTAGTAATAGGGTAGTGGTTTGTTGATATTTGTGGGCCCGGCTTAATATATGAGCCATACTTTTGATCTGTTTAGTTTTTCTATGTTAGGGTTAAGATTATTAGGTATAGGTCAACCTTGTGTATTTAGAGGACTCTATATTAGTCCTCCAGGACATTTTTGTTTACTCATTGTTGTTTGTCTTAGGAGCTTTTTGTTACTCCTGGTGCAAGGTTGAATTTATTTAAGTGTATTGTAATAAATATTGTTAGATTTTTCCAGTGTTTTTGTTCTGTCTTCCCTCAGTTCACCGTGTTACATAATGTACTGCTTACGATTCCTTTAAAAAATCAAAGTTTAAAGAACCAGAACTACGGCCTACACAGGTCGTAACAGTAGCTGTAGTAGAAAGAAAATGAAGTGTAACTCTAGGTGCCATCCTAGCAGCAGCTGTAAGAATGTTTAGTTTTTATTTTGTTTCTTTATATAAAATAGCTATAGATTAGTTAATTTTTTTTATATTCGGTGAATTATTTGCAAATTATTTGGTGAAGGTTGATAAGTCAGTATTCTAATAATATTGTTATGTTACAAAAATAAATTGTATTATCTGTGTTTTCAGTGTTTATTTGAATTTCCAAATGAATTGCTTATGAAAAAAAGGATATTATAATAGAATTAAAAAATAGATGATGGCTGTTATAAAAGGAGTGTATTACAGTAAACATTCTTTAAACTGTTATTAAACTTGAGAGTCATTGTGGTCTACATTAGTTTGCTTAGAGCTTAGAAAGGACCTTACAGCTGTGAAAATTTAATACTGGTTGTTTGAAACACTTAAGTTACAATATTTTCAATATTCGGCAACGTTATGAATATTCAGCAAAAACGTGTTGCCTAATATATAAAATGAGCAATATTTTGCCCATTATTGAAAATTTTCAATATTAGGCAGGGCCCTTGCTCATTATCTAAAATAGCCATTTTTTGGCAGATTTTCAATAATCGGCAATTTTCGATAATGTGCGTAACATACACACACACACACACACACACACACACACACACACACAATATATATATATATATATATATATATATATATATATATATATATATATATATATATATATATATATATATATATATATATATATATGTATAGTTTAGTTTTGGTGTTATACCAATATTATAGGTAAGGATAGGTCGAAGGGATATTTACTTTTAAGATTTATCGACAAGAAAGAAAAGTAATTTTATCCCATTCAGGAATTTTACTGAAATTAAAGTTGATCTTCGAAGCCTAATGTGACTCAACCACCTTCAGGTATCCAAAGCACAACTAACAATCGTCTCCAGTTATGCAGAGACCCATAATCAATGTTAAAGGAATATAATAATTTCAATAAAGTGAATATATTCCATACATCATGTATCCAATTTACAGCCTGTTTGTGGATCTTCTTTTTGCAATACACGTGTCCTGATTATGAATCATATATTCTACAGGGACAATCAGACATGAGGGCGTTTTTTTTTTTTTATTATTGTAGTATTAGAAAGAGAAAGTCAGTAATAAGTCATATACTTGCCATTAGATAGTTATCTAATGGCAAGTATATGACTTATTGCTGACTTAGAATTGATGTTGGACAAGAAGGTCATAAAAACTCAACCAAAATAATTCCTAAAAGGACAGGCTTAAACATGTTCTGTTTACAGTAAGGTGTAGACAGGGATATACAATGAAAAATAAGGTTACAGTGTACGAGAGTGTGTGAAACACGGGAGGTGCAAAGGCGTTATTTATCTACAATGATAAGATATCAATATTCTAAAATATTTAGATAGCAAAATATTAGGATACTGATATATCATGGTATTGGGATAATAAGATATCATGATATGGATGAATTAAGATACTAAGACAATCACATAAAAAGATACAAACAATATAACATAGAAAGATATGAAGGTAATTGGTCTGTTATTCTAACTAACTGTGCGTACCAACAACATCTCTCAGTAATCCAGTTCTTATATTTTCTCTATTAATTGACGTATATCACCAATGATATAAATTCGTGTTCAATTTTACAATACAAACACGAGGACGCAATATCTCAAGGAAATAACACTAATGCTGAAATTATTAGGAGAACAAAGTGTGATGAACAGATAAACCATGTTTAGAAGTACATGATTTATTTAGGAATATTTAAAGATGTTAATCATAAAATATCGAGAATGGCATATCTAAATTTTAAATAGATTGGCCATAAAACAATAAATGCCAAAATTAAAAAATTCTATAAAATTTTTGGACAAATAAACATGTGAGACTCCCTCTGTCATCTCAAGGACCTTCATTCGCAGTATCATTGAAACGTTTTTGGAATTTAGAAAAAAAATATCTAAAACAGATATAATCTTATATTAAAGATGTAAACATCAACCAATAACAGATTACTATCCACAGATAAACATAATTTTACTTAACAAATTATACCACTGCTCTGCATGATTTAAAGTTCATAAATAATGTACGCTACATTGCCAAAACCGATCACTAGTTTGCATAAAGCAACGTTCAGAAAAGAGATAAGGCCGATCGTTATCACCTGTGCAGCAGCAGCAGCATCAGTGTTGCGAGAACTCGTCTCGAGACCAGACGTGAAAGTAACCGAATCCTGTAAAGTTATGTGACGGGCCGAGAGAGGAGTTGTGAAATCAAAGGCAGATTGGAAACGACTGAGTTATATTGTTGTGGAACACTCTCCTTATATACAAAACCTCAAGGCAACAGGACATGACAAGTTCACAAGACAGACAATATCACAGAGGAAAAACCAGACAGGAATTTTCATGTTTGTTTTAGTGCGAGGGAGGAACGAAGATACAAGCATAATATATACAAAAGGAATTATGTACAATTGTGTGAAACACGGTTGGTACATGGCTCCCCTCCTAAAGATGACATACTGTACATGTTAAATACGGCGCCCTGATGTAGAGAGGCGAACTGTAGGCGGGTCATCTGGCAGAAGATAAGCAGGTTTTAGACGATGAATGGAGACCCAGTCTTCTTTGCCCCGAATGTTTAGGAGGAATGCTTTCGGACTGCGTCGGATCACAAGGAAAGGTCCCGTGTAAGGGGGCGTTAACGGTGGCTTGCTGGTGTCGTTGCGCAGGAAGACGTGCGTTGCAGAGTGCAAGTCCGTTGGTATGTGATGCTTCGCTGGGGGCTTGTAAGTCTGGCGGCACGGAGGAAATTTTCCCACGACGTGACGTATGTGCTGGAGATCGTCGGAGGAGGTTGTAGAAGGAAAAAACTCGGCAGGGACGACCAACGGGTCTCCATACACCATTTCGGCTGCCGAGACGTCGAGGGCGTCTTTAGGAGTGGTCCTTAGTCCCAGGAGGACCCAGGGAAGTTGAGTAAACCAGTTGCAATCCTTGCAGCGGGACATCAAAGCTGCTTTGAGGGTGCGATGAAAACGTTCAACCATTCCATTGGCAGTGGGGTTGTAGGCCGTTGTCTGATGTAGGGTGATGCCCAGGAGATTCACTAATGACGTCCATAATTGAGAGGTGAAAGTGGTTCCCCTGTCAGAAGTAATATGCTCAGGGATACCGAATCTTGAAATCCATCCAGAGAGTAAGGCAGATGTACATGAGGCGGACGTTGAAGTTTCCATGGGAATGGCTTCAGGCCAGCGAGTGGAGCGGTCGATGACGGTAAACAGGTAACGATATCCTTGTGATGTGGGTAGGGGGCCTACAACGTCGACGTGAATGTGTGCAAAACGACGCTGAGGTTGAGGAAAGGTGCCCACTCCTGAATCCGTGTGTCGATGTACTTTGGAAGTTTGGCAAGAAGTACAGGCACGGACCCAATCCTTAGCATCCTTAGAAATGCCGTGCCAAATGAACTTTGCCTTCAGCAGCTGTGCAGTAGAACGGCACGAGGGATGTGAAAAGCCGTGGATGAAATCAAACACCTGTCGGCGCATGGGAGCAGGAATCCAAGGTCGCGGTCTACCAGTACTGACGTCACAGAGGAGGTTGGTGTTGGAGTTTTCGAGGGGAAAATCCTCCCAACGGAGGGACGTGCAGGATGTCCTACAAGCTTGATACTCTGGATCCTGTCGTTGGGCTTCAGCCAGGGCGTTGTAATCCAATCCCAGTTGAACGGCAGCCAACGTGTTTCTTGACAGGGCATCGGCAACGGGATTCATTTTCCCAGGGACGTATTGGAGGGTGCAATTGTATTCAGCCACGGCGGAGAGATGTCGGCGTTGACGGGCGGACCAGGCGTCAGACTGTCGAGTGAAGGCGTGCACCAGAGGCATGTGGTCTGTGCGAATGACGAAGGGCGTACCTTCTAAGAAATGGCGAAAGTGACGGACAGCCAAGTGCACCGCCAGCAATTCTCGATCGAAGGTAGAATAACCCGATTCTGCCTTGGACAGTTTTCTGCTGATGAAGGCCAATGGGCGGGGCGAGCCTTTGACCACCTGCTCGAGTACTGCACCAATAGCGACGTCGCTGGCATCGGTGGAGAGCAGGAGAGGGGCGTGTGGGATAGGAAAAGTGAGAGCCGCAGCAGTTGATAGGGCCTTCTTTGCATTGCAGAAGGCTGCTTCTTGAAGGGGACCCCACTTCAGGTCCTTTGGCTTGCCCTTGAGGGAGGCGTAGAGGGGAGCAAGAGTGGCGGCAATGGCTGGCAGAAAACGGTGATAATAGTTGATCATGCCCAAGAATTCCTGCAGAGCTTTGACGGTCGAGGGCGTGGGGAAATTCTGAACGGCTGCTACCTTCTCAGGGAGGGGATGGACTCCTTCAGGAGTGATACGGTGCCCTAAGAACGACACTTCGTTGGCGCCAAAGGTACACTTGTCGTACCGGACTACAAGGCCGTTTTGTTGCAGGCGGTCGAGCACGATGTGCAAGTGACGGAGGTGTTCCTCTTTTGAGGAAGAGAACACAAGTATGTCGTCCACATAACATACACAGAAAGGGAGGTCCCCTAAGATGCCATCCATGAGACGTTGAAACGTTGCCCCAGCATTACGAAGGCCAAAACAGGAGTAATTGAAGGTGTATGTGCCAAACGGAGTGGTGATGGCGGTCTTGGGGATGTCTTCTGGGTTCATAGGCACCTGATAATACCCCTTCAGGAGGTCGAGCGTAGAGAAAACCTTTGCTTTGTGCAGGTAGGAGGTTACATCGGCAATGTTTGGGAGGGGGTAGTGATCCGGTTCTGTTTGCATGTTCAGGCGCCTGTAATCCCCGCACGGACGGAGGGAGCCGTCTTTCTTCAGAACGATGTGTAAGGGTGACGACCATGGGCTGGAGGCCTTTTGGCAAAGGCCCATTTTCTCCATTTCGGCGAACGTCTGTTTGGCGGCTGCCAATCGTTCCGGTGCCAGACGTCTGAATTTTGCGAAGACTGGGGGTCCCGTCGTCTTGATATGGTGATAAATACCGTGCTTGGCAGGAACCGTGGGCGTTTGGAGAAGTTCTAGACGGAAAACTTCCGGGTACGACGTGAGGAGGTGGGCGTAGGCATCCGTGGGTGCGCTGATGTGGAGAGCGAGGTTAGAGGGGGCGGGTTGAAGAGGTGTCGACAAGTACGAGTCTGCGTTGACCAATCGTCGGTGGGCGACATCGACCAGAAGGTGGAAATGAGAGAGGAAATCCGCACCGAGGATTGGCATTGTGACGTCAGCAACGAGAAACTTCCAATTTAATTTACTGTTTCCGAACAATAATGTGAGGCTCTCGTAACCGTAGGTGGGTATCGCAGATCCGTTGGCAGCTACCAAGCGGACGTCGGCAGATGTAGACAGACTACGTTGTGCCTTGAAGAGTTTCCTTGGCAAAAGAGAACGACAAGCACCCGTGTCTACCAAAAATCGCACGCCCTTTCCTGCATCCTGTAAAAGGAAAAGATTAGAAACATGGGAGGCCACCGCCACAAGCGATGGCCTACTTACACGTTTTTTTTCCACTGACAATTGTGGCACATTTTTTCGCGGTTACCCCGAATCTGAAGTGGTAGTAGCAAAACTGCGGCGGATGGGAGGTAGTAAGTGGCTGTAGAAGTCGTTCGTTGGGGCGCGTGCGATTGGTGGGTGGTGGGCGGCTTTGTCGCCGCTTCGGCACGTCACGGGGTAGGCATGTATGTCCTACAGCATTCATGTCAGCGTCGGTTGACGTTGAATAGGCATTCTCGTCGTCAGGGGTGGAGGCGTTGATGGAGGTCTTGAAGTGGCTGTCCATAAGGGCGTCCGCTTTGGTCATCAAGTCCTTTATGGGTAAACTAACGACATCGGGTATGGCAGCGCGCACAGGTTCAGGTAAACGGCGTATCCAAAGGGCACGGAGTAGGTTCACCTCACAAGGAGAGCCGTCTGCGGCAGGTTGAAGGCGAGCGATACTGGTCATTTCCCTGAGGGCAAGGGAAGCCCTTTGGTCCCCCAACAGTTGTTGCGAGAGCTGAAAAAGCTTTGCTATACGGGCGGCTGGCGACGGCGAGTACTGCTGCAGAAGGTATGATTTGAGGTCGTCATACGCTATTGGGGTGTCTCCTTGTTCACAAAGCCAGTCGGATATTTCTTGGAAAGTGTCCTCGGGTATCGCCGCGAGAACATAATCCGCTTTGGTGGTTGAGCGAGTCACGCCCCTGATACGAAACTGGACTTCTGCGCGCTGAAACCAAGCAAACGCCTCTCCGCTGGCAAACGATGAAAGTTTGAATGGAGCGGCCGCAGCACCAACTGCCGTAGAGTCCGCGAGGGGGTGGGGGTGGAAGGCGTTGGGAGCGAGTCGACTTCCGGGGTCACCAATGTGACAGGCCGAGAGAGGAGTTGTGAAATCAAAGGCAGATTGGAAACGATTGAGTTATATTGTTGTGGAACACTCTCCTAATATACAAAACCTCAAGGCAACAGGACATGACAAGTTCACAAGACAGACAATATCACAGAGGAAAAACCAGACAGGAATTTTCATGTTCGTTTTAGTGCGAGGGAGGAGCGAAGATACAAGCATAATATATACAAAAGGAATTATGTACAATTGTGTGAAACACGGTTGGTACAGTTATTAACCAAG
>NC_090741.1:114632915-114669266 GCF_036898095.1 Palaemon carinicauda
TGATAAAGAAACTTATAAAGAAAGTTTACATCAATCAACACATTCTATCAAAGAACAATAAGAAGTCCAATATGGTGAATATGCTGATTGATGCATTGGGAAAAAGAAAGCCAAAATGGTGTAATACATGTAAGATTTGGTATTCCATTAATAATCCTCAACAACTGATTAGAAAATGTGATGCCTGCCATGTTCCAACACACCTTACATGTGCTGAAATACAGCAAAAAATAAAAAATAAAGACACAAAGGTATTCTGCTCAACATGCTTAGTCTGGATAGAAAATATAATTGAGTCGAGACTAAATCTGTAAATAGTTGAAGATAAAGAAGAGGAAGAAGAAGAAGAAGAAGAAGAAGAAGATGAAGAAGAAGAAGAAGAAGAGAAAAATGAACAGGATATGTGTAAGGATGCAGAGGAAATCATTGATATAACTTATGATGCCATCCAACAACATACTTATGAAGAAATAAACTATCATATGGAAACAAATAATAGACCCAAGAGACTCTACCCGGACCTACATACTTTTAGGGAAGAGCAAGAACAAGAAAAAAAAGAACAGAAAGATATAGTCTGCAATTTGCTGAAAAGAGGGAATTGCAGATTTGGTGAAAGATGCTAATACAAGCATCCAAAAATATGCCCTAATTATGAAATATATGGTAAATGTGTGTATTTAGACGGATATGGAGACGAATGCAGAGATCTGCATCCAAAAATATGCAAAAACCTAAAAGAAGGAAAAGGATGCAGTTTCAACAAAAAATTTCTATATCTGCATCCTGCAACCATGAATGAGAGTAAGAAAACTCTGCAAACTGAAAAGAAAAATGAAAGCAGAAATGAAAAAAAAAAAAAAAAAGCAGGCCGCGTATATATCGCGCTATGCACCAAAAGCCCCAAGATATGAGGCCTTTCAACCCAAATCTGCCCATTTAGAGCCCAACTACAAAGAATGCATCTATAATGCCAGGGGTTGGTGCAGATATGGGGATAATTGCAGGTATACACACAAAAATAAATATGAAGGCGAAAGAGCAAATATAAGAGAAAGGTTGGATTTTTTAATGGCAGAATTACGGGAAATGAAGAAAGGAACATCATATCAGAACAGGAAGGAAGCATGGGAGAATCCATATTATTACCAATATTAAATAATGGGGATGAAACACAAACCATAATAGTGATGAATGCACAGGGTTTAGTCACGAGTAACTCTAAAAGGAAAATAGATATAAGTGAAACATGGTATTCCCAAGAGACTTGCAGTGATGACCAGATAAAGGGTTTCCAAACTTATAGATCTGACAGAACAAATAGGAATCAAGGGGGAACCGCAATATATGGAAGAGACATAAATCAAGGAAAAGTCTGTGAAAAATACAGCAACACAGAATGTGAATTGATTGCGGTAGAATTTGAATCTGAAAAACTAGTGAATATTGTAGTTTACAGACCCCCAAATACTAAGGAGTTTGACATAATAATAGAACAAATAGATGATATATGTAGAAACCATAAAGACTGGAATATACTCCTATCCAGAGATTTTAACTTTCCTTTCGTGGATTGGAAAGAACGGATAGAAGAAAGTGGTTGTATGTATACATATAAAAAACAGAGTAATAGTAGCGCAGAAGATAAGAGGCAATTTGAAAAGCTTCAAGATATGCTATTAGAACATAATATGCAGCAAATAAACCACATTCCAACAAGAAAGGAAAATATCCTAGATCTAGTATTTGTGAATGAGGTGAATTATGTTAAAGAAATAACAGTGTATAACACGGGGATTTCAGACCATAATGTCATAGAATTAATAGTCCATTCCAAAGCAAGTGATCAGAGAATTAATCAAAGCACAAAACGTTGGGAAGGATATGGAAAATATAATTTTTATAGTAAGAATATAAAATGGTCGGAAACAAACAAAGAACTGAATAAAGAATGGAAAAATGTTTTTGTAAGTGATAATATACAGGTAAATACGGACATACTGTACAAAATACTGGAGAAAATTGTTGAAAAATATGTACCGAAGAAAAACAATAATCAAAAGACATGTATACCAAGAGAAAGAAGGATCTTATTTCAGAAAATTAGAAAGTGGAAGAAAAATCTTGCAAAAGAAAAAAAATGTGTGGAAAATGATGGAAATAAAATGTTAGATAGAAAATGCAGAACAAAAGATTATACAGTCAAAAGAAAATTAAAAAAGGGACCTAGAAGAAAGGACATTTCAAAATATAAAAAAAAAACCCAAAGTACTTTACTTCTATGCAAAAAAGATGAATAAAGGGAGATTAGAAATAGGCCCTCTAAGAATTGAAGGACGGCTAACGAATGAAAAAGAGGAAATATGCAACATATTAGCAGAAAAATATAAGAGTGAGTTCACGCCAAGAATTGCGAATGAGAATAATGAAACAGAAATGAGAAAAGAAAATGTTGAATATCTAACGGACATAGATATTAATGAAGCAGATATTGTCAAGCCTATAAACGAAATTAAAAATGGATCAGCAGCCGGACCAGATGGAGTTCCAGGGATTTTGTTAAAAAAAAACTGCAAACACTATCGCAAAACCGCTTGCAATACTGCTAAGACAAAGTGCAGATATGAGCGAGATATATGTTAAACATAAATTAGCTTATATAACCCCTATCTTCAAAAGTGGATCAAGACTAGAGGCAAGCAATTATAGACCTGTTAGTCTAACATCACATAGTATGAAAGTGTATGAGAGGGTAATAAAAAAGAAAATAATGGATCATTTGGCTAAAGATAATTTGTTTAATATAGGTCAACACAGTTTTGTGCCCGGAAAAAGTACGCAAACCCAACTGATAGCACACTATGAAAACATATACAAAAATATGATGAATGAAAAAGACACGAATGTGATCTATCTAGATTTTGCAAAAGCCTTTGACAAGGTAGACCATAATATATTAGAGAAAAAATGAGAAAGCATAATATTGTGGGGAAGATAGGAAAATGGGTAAAAGAATTCCTGCAAAACAGAAAACAGATAGTGGTTGTAAATGACGAGAAATCGGATGAAGCTCAGGTAATATCTGCCGTGCCACAAGGTATGGTATTAGCTGCACTGCTGTTTGTTATTATGATCTCAGACATAGACTGTGATGTTGAAAACTCTGTAGTGAGAGGTTTCACCGATGACACAAGAATAAGTAGAGAAATTACTTGTGATGAAGATAGGAACTCACTACAAGGAGATCTAAACAAAATACATGAATGGGCGGAGATAAATAGGATGGTATTTAACTCCGATAAATTCGAATCAATAAATTATGGAAAAAGAGAAGGAATGGTATATGCATACAAGGGACCTAATAACGAGACAATCACAAACAAGGAAGCAATTAAAGACCTTGGTGTAATGTTAAATAGGAATATGTTATGCAACCACCAAATAGCAACACTGTTGGCTAAATGTAAAGCAAAAATGGGAATGTTATTCAGACACTTTAAAACAAGAAAAGCTGAACACATGATTCGGCTTTACAAAACTTATGTACGTAGTACACTCAAGTACTGCAATGTGATATGGTACCCACACTACCAATAACGATATTGCACAAATAGAGAGTGTACAAAGGTCCTATACTGCTAGAATAGAAGAAGTTAAGGACCTTGACTACTGGGAAAGACTGCAAATTTTAAAACTATACAGTCTAGAAAGGAGAAGAGAACGCTACATGATAATACAAGCATGGAAGCAAATAGAAGGAATTACTGAAAACATCATGGAGCTAAAAATATCAGAAAGGGAAAGCCGAGGTAGATTAATAGTGGCAAAAAATATACCAGGAATACTAAGGAAGGCGCACAGGACATTAATCCAATACGCACCAGCATCGATAATGCAGCGACTATTTAATGTGCTGCCAGCTCATCCAAGAAACATATCAGGAGTGAGCGTAGATGTGTTTAAGAATTAGCTCGATAAATACCCAAGATGCATCCCAGACCATCCAAGACTGGAAGATGCAAAATACACCGGAAGATGCTTTAGCAACTCTCTGGTGGATATACTAGGTGCCTCACACTGAGGGACCTGGGGGAACCCAAACAAAAAATAAGGCAATAAGGTAAGGCTCTCTCTCAAGCACACGTATAAACGAGCCCAAACACTCCAAAGAGCCCCTTCACTTCCCTATAAATAAAGCCTCTTGTTAAGGAAGCCACTTTCGTTTGCTTTCACAACCCGCCCCCCCGCCCGACTCCCCCCAACGCCTCCTTTCTTAAAAAGGCTTATTCAATTCGGTTATTCTTTTTGTAACAAAGAAGGATTTTAGGTTTAATTGCTTTTACTAAAAAATTAAATTCAGCCGAACATTGAATTGTTCTCTCAATTCTTCATGGTCCTTTAACCAAAAGAAGTGAAATGACTTTACATTCAATAACTTTTCTCACAAAAAATATAATATTGATTTAAAATACTAAAACAGATGATTTTATTCTTTAATCTGAAAAAAAAAGAGTAATAATAATGTCGTTCCTTTATCCTAAAGAAAATGGAAAATAGCAGTTGTTATTATCCTACTTATTGGAAGTTATTGAAAAATATATATAAGTAATTGTTTACAATTTCAATGAAATAAAGGAGACTTGGAGTTTAAATTTCTGTAGCTAAAAGAAGAATGAAATCAACTTAATTTTTAACGTAACTTTCAAAAAGTTGCCATCAAATTGAAATGTGAAAATTTCAGTTGAGTAAAATCCCGGTTGAAATCTCAATCAAAATGTAAGCTCATGGCTATGACAGTATAATAGATTTTCATTCATTATTACATGATTTTCAGTTTGTTTCATTCTCTCTCTCTCTCTCTCTCTCTCTCTCTCTCTCTCTCTCTCTCTCTCTCTCTCTCTCTCTCTCTCTCTCTCAGACGAATATTTTTGGAATACAAATTATTTTTGACCTTTTTCCTCGTCTGCAAAAATAAAAACCTTGTCTAGCGAGAGAGATATATGAGATTATCATTTTTTGAGCAGCCAAACTAAATAATTCTACATGGAATGTGTTTAAAAAGTATAACTAGGTTTTGAGCATTTTGTTTGAATGAAAACAATTATTTTGGAAGCCTAACAAAAGAATTCCTTCGGAGATTTTGACCACGAAACAAAAGCTGCTCATTTGGGAGGCTTGATAAAGGACACAAAAAAAAAAGAGATACGTATGGACAGACAGTTAGACTGACAAACAAACTTCCTTAGGTAAAGAGCCGAAGATATATAAGAAAACTATGAACAATAAAGTGAAAGGAGAGAGAGAGAGAGAGAGAGAGAGAGAGAGAGAGAGAGAGAGAGAGAGAGAGAGAGAGAGAGAGCTTGTAAGTATTGCCATGAAGTGAAGGAGGAGATTTGAATTAATATATATGCAGTTAATTCTAGCTGTCTTACCCTCTCCATTATAAGGCTCAATTCTACAATGCATTCCAGAAGTTTTTTTGCACCTATTACCAGATTCTGGGAGGGTCTCCCTAATCTTGAGGACGAATAGCTCGAACTATGAAAGTTAAAACATATTACAAACACTTTCTTGGGCTCAGGCCATGTCGTCCTGATGGAAGTTCCTAATAGGTAGCTTTCTAGGGTATATTTGACTACAGTGATATTCCCAGAGAATTTTACCTTAAGGTATCCAGAATTCTAACTCCTGGAGCGAATATCCCTAAATAATCTCACAGGGATATCGCATAATATCAGAGGACGTATTCTTGACACGTCACATAGCTATCTTCACCCCGAACAGTATTAACGCTTCGAGGGGTTACAGTGACAAGAATCTGAAACGAGAATGAAAAGAGAGCCGCTCATAAGGCATCTCTCCTATTCCGTTTCCAGTGTGTATATGATGAAGGTGGTAGCGCGCTCTTTATTCCTTTTCGTGTAGCTCTACTACTCGGTGTTTTCCCTTGTGTTCTCTCGTTATTTTGGATTTAATTCAACATTTTGATGACTTCTCCGGCCTCTTTTGCCTCTGGAAAGTTGAGTATTATCTTTACTATTTATAAATGTAAACTCTTGTCGTTTTGAATTAAATCACAAGTGATATTAACGTAAACAAGAGCTGTTGCCTACCGGAGGCATCCTGGATGCTATCGCTCGCTATTTATGGGTCATTTAGTTAGCTAGAGCGACGTTCCCGGTTTGTTATGCTTTAATAATCTAGACATTTAGCTCCTCTAGGAATGCTTATATTATACCTCCAGTTTTTAGTTTGGTGATTTAGGTAACCGATCTTGCCCTTCGCGAGGCTTAGTAGCCCATGCGTCTGGCCCTAGTACTTTCATGCATGATATAAGTTTTTCCGAGTGTTATATTATTGAAGCTATAGGCAAATCTTTTATACATGTAAGATATTGTTGAATGTTCTTTCCAAGATTGTATACGAGAGAGTTTCAGTGAATTAGGTAATCGATTCTCATCGCACCTAGGTTAGTAACCTAGATACAGTAGTATACTTTCCCACATCCCCGATTGTTCTTTTCTCCTCCGGAGGCTTAGTTCAATCCCTCTCTTCCTCTGTAAGCCTTTGGCTTAATCCTAGTAGTTCTATCTGTATAATAATTCAGGTATAACTATTCTAGGATATGTCTGTCCTGACCTGATAACCAGAGCGACTGGTTTTTTGGGTTAGGGCAGAACATCAGAGTTTCTAGTCTGTGGTCTGCTTCTTCCTAGCATAGAGAATGAGTCTCCTTTGCTAGGTTAGGGGTGGACACAGGAAGCTTTGCTTCCCTAGTCCACGTCGGAAGGATTCTGTAAGAGCTGATTCCTTCCTCTAGTGGCCTAGCAGACTGTCCTGTGTTATTTTTCTCGGGCTGGAGAATGAGTTTTCTCTGTTGCCCGGCGAAATAACTTCACCTAACTTTGTTCTGGTTGGGAGGAGGATAGCAAGTATTACCAGTCTTCCTCCCTAATAGACAACTCTAGGTTGGGATGAGCTTCCCTAACTGCTGAGTGTGTCTCTTGCTAGAATGAAGTCTATAGGACCCTTATCCCTTCCTCACCTCTCTTTCTTTTATTTTCTTTTGGCCACAGTCCTTCTTCCGTACCTAGTGTAGGTTAGGATGGAGGACCGGCTCAGCTCTCTGCCGGCTGGAAATTACGTGTCGGCCAGCAGAGACCCATTGTTCTTTGCAGAGTGAACCCCAGACCTCCCTTGGTCTCCTTTCCATGTCTGCCGGTACAGCCCGGCTTTGGATTCTTTGGAAGCCTGAATGCTACATTCTCCCCTTCCATAAGTTCACTCTTTCTGGATGGAAGGTCGTATGGCAATACTGCCTTATAACCTTACATCCTTACTGTTTCTCTGACTATTGTGTTGTACCCCTAACGCGGCTGCCGGCTTAACAGCCGACAGCCGGGCAGGGGGAGGTTCTCTGGTTCTTGGCTACTGCCGGCGGGCATGGGTATTATTACCTTTGCCTGCCGGCAGTGAAAATACAGCCCGATTCTGCTGGCCACTACGATTAGCGGCCGGCAGCCGGGTATTAGTGTTTTCAGCTGTCAACTGGCAATAATTGCCGGCCGGCACACAGTTGCGAATCACTGAGCTGCCGCCTATTAGTTAAAGGTAGTATATCTTTGAACTATACAAGGGTAGATGCCGGCCGGCACAACAGCATACGATGTACAGTAGTTGCTATATTTGTAGTGTAGTACACACTGCATTAGTAAACTGCAGTACAGAGTTTGTGATAACACTAAAGTTCGTCATGATAATTAATGTTATCTTGTACAGCCTTTTGTTAAGACCGTACAATATATAGAAAGTAAGTTCTTTCTGTATTCTTTCTATCCCGTATATTAAAACTTTATCTCACGGTGTGAACTACACCTTAAATGTCCGTTTAGGAAATTACATAAGGTATTTTAGAATAGAATTAACCTTAGTTTTAATATCTCGGGAGGTTTCAGCAATTGACTGGACAGGAAATACAAGTATGTGTCTTTCCTTCTTTCTTTTATAGCTTTTCTATAAATTCTAAATGTCTCAATATAAGTGAAAGCCTTCACCCCATACTCATGGATTTTTCTTCTCTTTACAGGAGGACCATCCGAAGTGCGGGAGTGTGTTCTGTAATGTCCGCAGTAAGAACTTCTGTGGACATCAACTTTGCAGGAGGCACGCACCATGCGCAGCCTCCAGAGGTGATCTCCGCTATTGGGACCCCCAGGTTTGTACAGTTTGTTCTAACCTGATTACCAAGGCTTTTGACGACCCTAAGTCGACGGAGTAAAGGGATGCTGCCAGGGAAATGTTACGATCCTGTGTGAGGGGTTTTCAGAAAAACACCTCAGGCCCCTACCTTCCAAATGAGAAGATGAGGGCCTACCTTTTCCCTGAAGCATCGGCTGATGCAATCATCCCCAAGCCTCAGGTGGAGATACCAACTGCCCAGAATCCGGTAGATTCTGAAATCTCGGCCGCCCTTCAAGACATCCAATTGTACGATGGGATGTCGGAGGTGTCGGATTTTACTGAGAAGGACCTTTTAGGAGAAGGTCAGGAGGATGAGCTGTTCCAGGCTCCTCAAGTAGAAGAGAAAGAAATCGATGAAGTGTCGGTTACATTGGTTCCGTACCCAGAACCTGTTTCGTCTACATCGTCTGCTATCCCAGATGAACTGGGAAGGACTCTTTCTTCCATTGTTGAGATGATCCAACAAATTCAAAGGAAGAATGATGAGAAGGAAGCTGCAAAGAAACTGGAGATACGTAGACTTGCAGCATTATGAGGGCCCCAGAAGTGGCTCAGCGTGAAGGATCTTCCTTTGTGCTCGGATACCAATCCTTGGAGGTATGCCGAAAACATGCCAATGACAACCGGGAAGATTGTGATCTCAGAAAAGTTGGGAGCAATTCCCCTGGAAGAAGTGGAATTTTGGCCGAACAAAGATTCTTATCCGGACTGCTATGTCCTTCTTAGGAAGGAGCCAGCCTCAAAGGAGGAGATGGAGCCGAAGGAGCTCATAGTTTTTTACCATAATAAAGCTCAGACGTTACTAGCGAGCTCGATGAAAGAGAGGGGCTTCACTAACTCAAAGGTGCCCGCCTTGAGTAAGAAGCTTCCCTCCTTTGTGGCCTCTCCTACCAGAGCCTTTCCCTTCTTGGAAATGAGATATAAGGCAGCCTTAAAGGCGGTGGAGGTAGGGAAACCATGCCCCTCCTTGGAGGAGTGCAAGCCGTTATCTCTGACCTTGCCCTTGGACCAAGAAGACTGGAAGGACGTACACCTTACCTTTTCAGTCGGGAAGCTGGAAGCTGATATTGCTGAACGTCAGTTCGGTGAGGCACTCCCAAAACTGTCGGAGAGCAAGAGACAAAGGAAAGACTTGCGGCATCGATGTCGTTGCAAACGACACTAGAAACGATGGAACGTGACCCCAAGAACCAGGACATGTTCATGGTTGTGGCCAAAACCCATCGGGCCACAGTTACGAAGGATCTCTGTAGCTTTATTAAAGCTAGGAGAGTCTGTAGAGAGTTCGTGTTCGCCTCGGCTACGGTGAGGCACGAACCGAGGAGACTGATCTCCTCTCGTATTTGGGGTAAAGAGGTAGTAAACAAGGCTGCCACAGAGAATAGGAACCTTCTCAAAAAGTGGGGCTTGGATCTTAAGAGAAAGTCTTCTCCGGATGAGGGTCCCCAACCCAAGAGGAAGACAAAAAGGCCTAGGCCATCCTCTCGGCCGGCTAAACCCTACCGACAGCACCATCAACAACAACTTCCTGTGACCGTGGTGCTTCAGATAGTGGCACAACCTCCAACCACGTACCAGCTGGTACCTCAACAAGTGGCGACACAGTCGCCAGTTTTTAACCCAGCCTTCGAAAGGCAGAATTCTTCCTTTCATTCGAGAGCTAGAGGAACAGCCAGAGGTTCTTCTAGACGCCCTTCAAGAGGAAGGGGATACAGGGGAGGACACGGTCAAGGAGGCAAGGCCTCAGGTCCACAACAGCAGAAGTAAGATACTTCCAGTAGGAGGGAGACTACAGCTATTTAGGGATTGCTGGACCTTCGATCCCTGGGCCCACAGCCTAATTAAAAATGGACTAGGTTGGAGCTGGAGCAGTCCTCCACCTCAATTCCCTCAATTCTTCCAACACTCATCCCCCGTTCTGGAAGAATATGTCCGAGAACTCTTAGACAAAAGTGTAATCCGGAAATTTAAGTCCATAAAATTCCAAGGAAGGCTGTTTTGTGTTCCAAAGAAGGATTCAGAAAAACTCAGAGTCATTCTAACCTTGTTGCCATTCAACAAGTTCATAGTGAACTACAAGTTCAGAATGCTCACGCTTCAACACATAAGGACCCTACTGCCCAGAAGGGCATATGTTGTCTCTATAGACTTGTCTGACGCTTATTGGCACGTTCCAATTAATCGTCACCTCTCCTCCTACCTAGGCTTCAAGTTACATAGAAAACTTTACGCCTTCAGAGCCATGCCTTTCGGGCTAAACATAGCCCCAAGGATTTTAACGAAGTTCGCGAACGCAGCTGTCCATCAATTACGCCTAAAGGGGGTCCAAGTAGTAGCCTACTTGGACGACTGGCTGGTGTGGGCAGCATCCGGGACAGAATGCATGCAAGCTTCTAAGATAGTGATCCAGTTCCTGGAACATCCGGGATTCAAGATCAACATAAAAACGTCTCGACTTTCTCAAGCTCAAAAATTTCAGTGGTTGGGAATCCACTGGAATTTGGAGTCACATCGACTTTCCATTCCTAGTAGGAAGAGGAAAGAAATAGCAGGATCTGTCAAGAGACTATTGAAATCCAAACGGATATTAAGACGCGAACAGGAGCTGGGCTCTCTACAGTTTGCTTCAATAACAGATCCAGTGCTAAGAGCACAGCTTAAGGATGCAACAGGAGTCTGGAGAAAATACGCATCAAGCGCGCGAAGAGATCTAATAAGACCACTACAGACTCAACTGCAAGCGCTTCTTAAGCCGTGGTCCAATGCCAAGCAATTGAGGAAATCAATACTTCTTCAACCTCCTCCCCCGTCAGTAACTATCCACACAGACGCTTCAAAGGAAGGCTGGGGAGGTCACTCTCATCAGATGAGAGTCCAAGGAGCTTGGTCCAATCTTTTCAAGTCATTTCACATCAACTTTCTAGAAGCCATGGCAGTTCTTTTGACACTAAAGAAAGTATCTCCTCGCCACTCGACCCACATAAGACGGGTTCAAGACAGCGAGGTGGTAGTGAGATGCCTGAATCGACAAGGGTCAAGGTCACCTCAAATCAACCAAGTGATGTTGGCCATAATCCGTTTGGCGGAATGGAAGAAATGGCACCTGTCAGCAGTTCACATTCAAGGTTTCCGCAATGTGACAGCGGACGCTCTATCCAGGTTTACACCTATAGAGTCAGAAGGGTCCCTTGACGCAGGATCGTTCTCCTACATCTCGAGTCAAGTCCCAGAGCTACAGATAGACCTCTTTGCGATGAAAGACAACAAGAAAATAGATAGTTACGTGTCCCCATACGAGGATCCGCTAGCGGAGGCAGTGGACGCTATGTCCCTGGACTGGAACAGATGGTCCAGTATTTATTTGTTCCCTCCGCACAACCTCCTTTTGAAGGTCCTCGATGAGCTGAGATCCTTCAAAGGGAAAGCAGCAATAGTGGCCAACAAGTGGCCAAATAGCGTGTGGTTCCCTCTGGCATTGGAACTACGACTAAAATTCGTACCGCTACCGGATCCATCCCTGTCTCAGCGAGTACAGAAGTCGACTGTCTTCGCTTCATCACAGAAAACACGGAACCTACATCTCATGATTTTATCTCCTTAACGATGAGAAAAAGATTCGGTGTTAAAAGTCAGTTTAGACTTTTGGAGGAAACCAGAAGACATTATGAGGCTTCAGGGAAGAAACAGTTATCCCTTGTCAAGGCGAAGAAACCAAAAGAAATCTCGACAGATTCCTATTTATCATTCTTCATTCACCTTCATGAACAATGTTTAACAGCCAACACAATTCTGTTGTTCAAGTCTGCCTTGACAAGACAGATACCATATGCCTTACAGGTCGACCTTTCTAACGACGTTCTTAATGAACTACAAAGGCCCATGCTAGGCTTAGCCCTTCAGCGCCTCCAAAGACCCTTTGCATGGTCAGTAGATAAGATTCTTCATTGTGTATAAATAATGAACAATGAGGAATGCGCTTAGAAGGCCTTGAATTTTAAGTCATATTTCTGCTTGTACTCGCTTTGGGGGCCAGAGTTAGTGAAATAGTGGCTCTCTAGAGAGGAAGGCCACGTCCAGTTCTTGGAGGGAGAACTGAATCTATTTCCAGACCCAACGTTTCTTACCAAGAACAAGCTACCCACCAACAGGTGGGGTCCCTAGAGAATCTGCCCTCTGAAGGAAGATGCATCTCTATGTACAGTGGAGTGCCTAAGGTCTATCTTCATAGAACTTCAGACTTTATGGGAGGACAGCTGTTCAGAAGAGAAACCCTGGGTTCAAAGTTATCTATAACTAAGGGCGAAACTCACCCGTGTTATTCGCAGAACGGATCCAGACAGTACACCTGTTAGTCATGATCCGAGGAAAGTTGCCTCTTCCATAAAATTTCTTTAATTATATGGACTTTGAACATCCTTGTTTGTACATCGGCTGGTAGTCATCCAAGGTGTTCTTTACGCACTATTCGAAGCTAGTGGAGCAGCTTAAGAGGTCTGTGGTAGCAGCAGGTAGGATTCTTTAACCTTCTGTTTTAAATCTGCGAGGAACAGTGTAATTAATTTGGGACGATTAATTAAGAGGGTGCGTGTGTAGTCACTGTATCTTAGGGCCTCTTGTGCAAAGTGCGGTATAAACTCGGGTTGTTTTTAATTTTTATTTGGTTTCATTTTTGCTTTAATTTTTCTTGTCTGAAAGAGAGAGAGAGAGAGAGAGAGAGAGAGAGAGAGAGAGAGAGAGAGAGAGAGAGAGAGAGAGAGAGAGAGCATTATATTCTAGCCTGTCAGGGCATGAACCTGTTTTTTTCTCATTTCTTTTTGGTCTAAAAAGGGCTGAGGCTGGTATAGAGATTTTCAAAATATTATCAGAGTGTTTTGGGATTATTATTATTATTATTGTTATTATTATTATTATTATTATTATTATTATTATTATTATTATTATTATTATTATTATTATTATCATCATTCAAGATAACGAAAACAGGCCAATATCATTAGAAATATAAAGCTAAAATTCTAAAAATATGCAGAAAAAAAGTAAATATTGAAGCAATAAACCCTAAATCAAGAGTCAGACAAACATTCATGAACATACAGTATATGGCGAAGGGGTAAAAAAGAAAGAAAATAAGACGAACATATTCAATTATAATAATTATTTTCTTTATGCATTTTTCATATTTTCTCTACCTCTTCATCTCATATACCTTCCAAAGATCAGAAGTTGGAAATATCCTTTCTATTAATCCATTTCTATTTCCTTTTCCTCGGCAGAACAAATTCGACTTCCTAATCCAATTCAGAGAAGTGATTCTGAAATGGGACGAGGAATTCCTTCTTATGTTATGTTTACGATCGAATATAATGCGGAATTGTTGTCAGAATAAATAAGGACTCGGTCCTCGCGTTAACTTTAGAGAAGTTGTCTATTCTTGCTTTCCAGGGAAGATGAAGACGAACTGGTATCTTTCGACGAGGACATTATTACATACTATCTTTTATTTGTAATTTAAGATCAGTGCCTTACTCGGATTTGCTCATATTATATATGGTTTGGAATAGACTTGATTGGAGTCAATTGAGTAAACATCAAACAGCTTCTGTTTGCTTTAGATCCGATTTAAGAGAGAACAGAAACAGCAATTGACTAATAGAAAAAATCGAAGAAAAGGCAAAGAAACTATAGTGCGAATATTGCAGGGTAGTAAAAAAATCAGACAAAAAGAATATAAAGAAAAATTATCATGAAAACTCCTTTGCAAAGAATCAGTTCTTTTGTCTTATCAGGAAATTAGGACCAAAAAAAAAAATAATAATATTTGAGGAATGGGATAAAAGGTCTCTTAATAATTTAATGTTTTGATAAAGTGGTCAAAAAATGCCATTTATCATCAACTGGAGAGTTCTGAGAATAATACAGGTATAAGAATGCATATTGAATGTTAGTATTTTAAAGAGCAAACTAAAGTAGAGGATATTCTAACAACGTGTAAAAAAAGAAATGGACATGGGTAGGATATATGATAAGAAGGGAAGATTAAAGATGAACATTAAGTATAACCAAATGAGTCCCTAGAGATTACAAAATATGTAGGATAATATATAGAAGACGATGGATTGGCGAACTAAGAATGTTTGCCTGTGTGAACTGGCATGGAAAGACCACAGACAAACGTAAGTGGAAGGACGTGTCTGAGGCCTTTTTTCTGCAGTAGACTAATAATGGCTGATAATTTGTGTTTGTACGTGTGCGTGTAAGCGTGTACGCGTGTGTACAGTATACTCAATGTATTTATTCAACCATTGATCGGGCAAGTAGTAAAGCTTAAACGAAAAGGATACAAGATATTGTTACATCACACCAGAAATTTCCTTCAACCTTTGATGGGGTCTTGAAAAATTCTTCCTCTATTTTACATTTCCCATATATATAATGAAAAGGAAAATGGAGAGAGAGAGAGAGAGAGAGAGAGAGAGAGAGAGAGAGAGAGAGAGAGAGAGAGAGAGAGATCCTTGAATGTGAAAGTCAATAGATTCAGGTCATAAAAGTCTGCAGTAGGCATCCTATATTTTATTTGAATTGTATTTATTAGAATCCAGATTTGAATGATTTTTTTTTATTGTGTTCTTATACCTATGGATATGATTTAAGAAACATAATGTTTCTTCAACTATATAAATTTATGTGTGATTCTTTATTACAAATTCACTTTTAAGAAACACGTTTGGTCTCTTTCTTCCTGAACTGCACCAAAAATTGTCTCATTGAGAAAGTCCTAGGATTTTTGGTGGTCAAACTATTCCCCCCCCCCCCCCCCCCATCCCCCCAAAAATAGTTTCTTTTTTTCATTCTACCTTGTTCTCTTGTCTGGTCATCAGTTGCTGACTTTCATCATACTTCGTTGAATGAAAACTTATGGTCTATTAGATTTCATATTTCTGATCTTCATATCAATCTCTGGCATCGACATTCACTTAATTGTCTATGTATGTTGCATATGATTTTCCATAATTCTGATAAGCATTTGCATTCAGATCTTTGCAGACTGTATCATCCTGCATGTAATATTAGGTATAGATTTTATCAAATTATAACTGCCTCACCTTTTCCATCACACGGCTTAACACTAAACAGTATTCTTTAAGTTTGATGTGGAATAATTTTCCTAATCAGGCAGTTGAATCGGTGGAACTTCAGCAATTCAAACTTACAAAACATGTGTTAATGTTGAACAGGCTGACAAAAGCCTCTCTTTATTGTTTATATTCGACAGGTCTATATTAACGTTATCACTGATCTTAAAACATTTTATATTTTCAATTCAATAATTCTCATATATATTCTCATATTTGTTTCTTTCTGTCACTGTGCTATTTTACTTCTTGGAGAACCAGGAATTTTTGTCATCCTGGTTTTCATAATAGGGATGTAGACTAACCAATAATAATAATAATAATAATAATAATAATAATAATAATAATAATAATAATAATAATAATAATAATTAATCGGTCTTTATGTATAATCATAGAATAGGAACATAAAAAGTGATGTGTTCTTGAGGTGGAAAGTATATTCCACGAAGTAATATCCCATTTTGATACTTATACGTGATTAGCATTGTTACCAAGTTTCCAATAATGGAAGTCAAACTATCATCCAAGACCACGTGTGTACACACTATATTTCAAGATATGACAGAGTCACTCAATATTGGACGTTCAAAATGCCACATCTAAAAGCAGTGGAAAATCTTCCATCTTGACGGTCAGTCTTTCATATAAGGGTGATTAATATTTTGGAAACTTGAAAATATTAGCTAGATTTATCAAATCATTACACCGAGTAACATATTTAGGTTAATATATGTAGTAGAAGCTCTTAACTCCTTAAAATCTGAACCCTTTTGTAGATGCTATAAGAGGGATAGATATTATTTTAATCTAATCTTGAAATTTTATTGTCATCTCAAGGTTACTTTAAAACCTTATTAGTGTAATTTCACCGATTAATTTTTTTTCTTTTTTTCTTTTTCATGAGGAATATCATCTCTTCATAGATGAAAACGATGACTGTTGAAATTTACACGACCTAAACTTTTTCTCCGTATAATTTGGAAATCGACAAAAAAAAGACACTAGAAATAAAAAAAAGAAAAATACTTGATTTTATTCTTTTAATTAGATTGATGTATGAAATGAGACCTGTTTAACTATCAGTAAACAAGAGAAATGTAAGAAAACTCAAAAACTAAATATGTAGCCTGTGAGTTACCCTTAGAAACTAATAGAGTTTGGTTTTTCCTTATCATTACCTCCCCCAGCGAAGTTGGAGGGATGTTATGTTTTACTCCCTTTTTGTGGGTTTTGGGCGTTTGTGTGTTTGTTTGTGTGTGTTTGTTAGTGAACAGCTTTCTTGCCACAATTTTGATAGCAGAGTAATGAAACTAAAAGGGATTAACTGTTATGGAAAAAGCTGGAAACGATTAAATTTTTCAAGGTCAAGACCAAATGTCAAGGTCACTGTCAAGCAAAATGTCTTATTTACATAATCAGCCGTACGTTTGGACATCGTTGTCACAGAGATTTCAAACTTGGTTCATATTTGCGTGTATGAAAATTCACTTCAATTAATAGAAAGGTCTAAGTCAAGATCGAGCAAAAGGTCAAGAAATAAGCTGACGGGGTGGAGATCTTGCACTCTATTGAGTGCCATTCTAATTAAAAAAAATATTTATATACATATATATATATATATATATATATATATATATATATATATATATATATATATATATACATATATATATATATATATATATATATATATATATATATATATATATTAAAATGTGATTATTTAGATTAAGTCAACTTTATGCTAGCACGGTCTGATGAGCCGGAATTAGGGATAAAATTGGATTTTCTATAGATAGGAAAATGACCTGCTTATACAAACTAAAAACAACTAAAAGATGCAACAATGAAATGAAAGCTGTTTGAATCACGCATAATCTTCTATTGATTATATTTTTTTTCCGTCTTAAAAATTAAAAAAAAATAAAAACTACAAATTAAGAGATTTTTTAGTTTCAAGCCATGAACTGTAATAATATTTCCTCTTCCATTTATTCATTACGCTGAATCTTTCTTTTGACATTATATGATAAAAAAAAAAATAAAAAAAATTAAAAATAAAAAAAAATAAAAAAAACCCTCAGGAAACTTGATCTTTCAATTTTTCATACTTTCCTATTCAATGGAATATTGTTCTTGATAATAAGAGAACTAAAAAGATGGAATACTCTACTGATTAGGAAAGACAGAGCATAAAAGGATTCCGTTTTTTATGAAATAATTTGCATAAAAAAAAAATTGCAACGATCTCTTGTGAATCAATCAAGTCTGGTTTCATGACGGATGAGATGTTTTCATAGTGGGACAGCTTAAGTGACACTGCGTGACAGGCGATCTACATGTTCGATGATAGATGATGGACAATGGATGACAAGCAATATATGACTGATGGCGGATGACTGAAAATGGGCAGACGATGGATGTGGATTTTTCACAAAGGTCAACGGACGCGAGACCTCACGTGACCTTATGATAACCCAAAGATATATTTGGAAATAACAGCGAAAGGACTGATGTCTCTTGCAAGAATTTTTTTTTTTTTTTCGAATCAATGGTTTTCAAGGAGATATACACATGAAATTTAAATATATTTGTAAAGAAGTGACAAGAAACGGAAGTAAGTACAGTGTATCAGACCTGTCATTCAACAAAGTACTTTTCTCGAATAAGAAAAAAAAATGTGACACAACAGTGGCCGTTTCCTTTGTTGTCCAGAGAAAAAGTAAAGTTCTTTGATACGACCACCCAAGAGAGCAAAGAAAACAAACTGCGCGATCGATCCTATGCTAATATAAGAAGTAATGGGAGAGAGAAACTTTCCTAGTCTAGCCAAAATAATAATGAGAATAGCAAATGGAACCATTGATGAATGTAAGTTTCCTAAATCTGAGAAAATGGCTATAGTCACACCAGTTTTGAAAAATGCATTCGAGTACCAGGCATTAAGTTCATATAAACCTATTTCAAATCTATCCTTTGTCTCAAAAGTGCTTGAATATGTAATTCTTGAACAACTAGTCAGCCACTTAGAAGTAATAGAAGCTTTGCCTGACAACCAATCTGCTTACAGAAAACTATACTCTATGGAGACAGCCATCTGCTCTGTTGTAAATGACATGCTAGGAATGATGGATGAAAATAAATGTAGTATCTTAATACTGCTCGATCTCAGTGCTGCTTGTGGTACAGTGGTGCATGAACTGCTACTAAATGATCTGCGGTCCATCGGCGTTGAAGATCAAGCCTTCGAATACCTAAAAGACTACTTACTTGGTAGAAATTACTGTGTGCAAATTGGAAACTCTTATTCATCATATGAACCCCTTAAACAGAGGGGTACCCCAGGGAAGTGCACTTGGCCCAATCTTATTCTGCCTGTATACTATTGGTCTATCGAAAATGCTACAAAGGCATGGCGTGAAGTTTAAACTATTTGCAGATGACACACAATTTTACTTCTCCATAAATGATATACATGACACTACTGAAACTCTAAACCGAATCCTTGATAGTGTTAGAAAATGGATGACATTTGAACAACTAAAGTTAAATGAGAACAAGACTGAATTCATGGTGGTGGGCAAGAGAAATAGCGTAAGGAACTTAGGTGATATTCAAATGAACTTAAATAATGAATCGGTGCCGATATCTAGTAATGTTTGAAATCTAGGTGTATTTCTTGACTGCAACCTATCTCTGAATGCCCAAATAAATAATATAATAAAAACTGATGGTTATTATCTAAGAAATATTGCGTTTATAAAAAAGTACATGGATGAAAATTCTGTAAAGAAACTTGTGATAAATTGTGTTATTACCAGGATTGACTACTGCAACTCTATCTATTACAATTTACCAATAAGTGCAACCTAAGAAATTACAAAACATAATAAACAGAGGAGCAGGACTGATAAAAGGTGCCCCACCTAAAGAAAGGATCACCCCTATACTAATCGATTTACACTGGTTGCCGATTAAAGCAAAAATTTAATTTAAAATATGTGCAATAACCCACCAAGTTATCAGAACCGGGAGTCCAAAATACTTAAAAGAAATGCTACATATTGCGCAGCCAACAAATCGTGTCAACACGAGGATAGATACAGATTGCTTCAAACTGCTGGAACCTAGATTTATGTCTACTTTAGGCTCCAGGCCCTTTAAATATGCGTCCCTGGGACTATATAATAAGCTTCCACGAAACATTCGAATGCTTGAAGGCATTAAGGCTTTCAGAAGGAAACTGAAGACTTTCTTATTTCATGAGTCCTTTGACAGTGACGATTTAACATTAAATGAAATATGCGCGATATGAAACGTTAAATACTCTGAACGAACAAGGTAAAACGACAGTGGAGGTCCTATAGAGAGTGAGGTTCCCTTGCTGTACGGGACCGGAAAACCAGCCATCAAAATAAAAAATAAATTCAGTCCTTGAGCGGGACATCCAATCAGAAACAGGTGCGACCACTTCAGGAAGCAGCACGGGCTGAGTTACAGAAGGATTAACGAGAGAGAGAGAGAGAGAGAGAGAGAGAGAGAGAGAGAGAGAGAGAGAGAGAGATAATGGCATATGGTCATGCAAACAAAAGCATAAGACCAACAGATGAAACGTATTTCTTTATTTCAAAATCCCAATTTTGTAAGAACTTTAAAATGTATATATATTTATATATATATATATATATATATATATATATATATATATATATATATATATATATATATATATATAGATAGATATATAGATAGATAGATAGATGTTTCATTAAAACTTCCCATTTGCATATAGTTTGCTTTATAGTGTACACTTTGAACAAGGTTCTTTAAGCGCCAAATTCTTTGCACGCTCACACACACACACACACACAAACACACACATTTAATTACAGCAATCTCTCTTTTAGGGATTATGTATGCTGCTTGACTCTTTTAGCTTCCTTAATTTTTACCATTTAATCTAAGCTACTTCCTTTTAGTCTTCTCTATTTTAATCAGTCATGCTTCCCTCACTTTCCATTGCCTCATTTCTCACAAATCACTCTAGTAGACGTACTCTGACCAAGTCCTCTGAGTCAAGAAGGGAATACTTAAACCACCTCAAGATGATTACAGTAGAAACTTCACTGGCTTCCAGAAATTAATAAAACTGAAATGAATTAATAATTACGAATAAATAATTACCGTATTGAATCAAGTAACTGTTACCTTATAAGGTTTTTCAACCTCTTGTAATGAAACTATATCAATGTTATATTTGGTACCCTAAGATATTGTTCCACAATAGAATAATCTGAGGACGTTTTCATTTAATGGCTCATCTTATCAGTAGCTAACTAATTAGCCAAGAACCATTAGTAGGTACTTAATCGACGAATTACTACTTAGCAGGTATTTAATCAACCAAGGACTGCTTGGAAGCTAGCTAATTGACTATACATTGTTTAGTGGTTAACTAATTTACCAATGACATCTTAGGAAGTAGTTAAGGGCCGGCCGGTTAAGGCCGTTTTTAAACGACAGGCCATTGACATTCGTACCACTAAATAAGGTGACTTAGGACCTCTGACCTTTCAATAAATAATTACCGTATTCAATTGAGTAACTTGTTCATAATAAGGTTATTTTAGCTTTTGTGATGAAAACATATCAAAGTTATCCATAATACTCTAAAATATTGTTGCACAATAGAATATTCTTAGGAGGTTTTAATCTAATGGCTCAAGTTATCATTGGCTAACTAATTAATCAATGACTATTAATAGGTAGTTAAGCACCTGACTCCGTTATAGTTATTTAATTAACAAAGGACTACTTAGTAGGCAGTTAATTGATTATTTAGAGATTAGCAGTCAACTATTATACCAATAACTGCTTCCTTTAGGAAGCAGTTAAGCGGCCGATGTCTGTTTAGTAAGAAGTTGATTGACCAGTAGCTGCATAGGACACATGCAGAAAACCAATGGTTACTTTATTGACAATTAACGCGTAATAAGTACCTAATCAATCAGTGTCTGTTTAGTAGGTAACTAATTGCCAATGACTACATAGTAAGGAGATAATGAGTGCCTACCAGGCAGCCAATAAACAAAAAGCTGCTTTGTTGGTGGCTAATTAACCAATGACTGTTTAGAAAGTAATCAATGGCTGTATAGGAGGTAGGTAATCGACCAATGACATTTTAGGAGGTAAGTAACTGACTTATGACTGCTTACTAAGTTCCTAATTGATCAATTGTTGCTAGATAGGTAGATAATTTTCCAATGGTTGCTCATTAGAAAGCCTATCCAGAAATGGCTTATTTTCTAATAACTAATCGACTAATTCATGAGTATAAGGTAGCTCATTTAACTATGACTTTTTAGGAAGAAGGTAATAGACCAATGACAGATTAAGAGGTAGCTAATTGACCAATAACTGTGTAGAAGGAAGCGAATCAACGAATGACTATTTAATTGGTATATAATCGATCATTGACTGCTTGACAGGTAACTAATTGACTAATGACTATTTAGGTGGTAGTTACCTGAGCAATATTTTTTTCGTAGGTGGTTGTTTGACCAATAAATGATAAGAGGTGATCAATAAAGAAATGACTGTTAGGAAGTACCAGGAGATCAACGATGTTTGGGAGATATATGATCGACCATTGACTCCTTTGACAGTAGCTAATCAAACAATTGCTGCTTAGTTGGTAGCAAATCAACTATTTTATACTACGTATGGAGATAATCAACCAAATTACATCTAAGGAGGTAACTTATTGATAAATGTCTTTTTAGTACGTAAATAATCAGCATAGGACTAATAATAATAAGGTAACTAGGACATAAATGGCTTCTGAGAAGACATTTAAACAATCACCACCTAGTAGGTAGCTATTCAACTAGTGATTGTTT
The DNA here is from genome assembly GCF_036898095.1 of Palaemon carinicauda. Lineage (NCBI taxonomy): Eukaryota > Metazoa > Arthropoda > Malacostraca > Decapoda > Palaemonidae > Palaemon > Palaemon carinicauda. Next base: position 114,655,192 of record NC_090741.1, read on the forward strand.
AGGAGGTAATCAATCAACCAATAACAGTTCAGTAGGTAACTAATCGATACACAACAAAATTGGAGGTAGGTAATGAACCTATGACTGCATATCAGGTAACTGATCAACCAATGACAATTTTGGAGTTGGACGTAGCTAATGGTCGAATGAGTTCTTTGCAGGTAGTCATTCAACAAATGTGAACAACCACAACTACAAAAACAGCGATCTTCCCCTCCATTAGACTTAAAGGCATTCAATTAATATCAAGCATTTAAATGAAATTAATTGAAGTAGTCAACAAAGTGCCTCAAGATTTGCTGAGGGGTCGAGGGTTTAAGATCAATTAATAAACTTATATTGATGATAAAGACTCATTGGCTTTGGAATATGGCCAGTAGCCAGATGCAGCATGGCATCTTAGGCTAAGCATTTGTCATATGAAATTTGTTGATGATTCGAGTTGCACTGCATATATTATTCACAGTAAAACTTATTATGAGCCTTAAGTAATATTTACACAAATATGTCTCGTAACGGTATCAAAGTTCTATAGACAGTATATATTTATATATATATATATATATATATATATATATATATATATATATATATGTATATATATATATATATATATATATATATGTATATATATATACGTATACATATACGTGTATATATATATATATATATATATATATATTTATATATATATATTTATACATTTATATGTATATATATATATATATATATATATATATATATATGTATATATATATATATATATATATATATATATATATATATTATATTTATACATATATGTATATATATATATATATATATATATATATATATATATATATATATATATATATGGATACATACATATATATATATATATATATATATATATATAAACTTCATGAAGATGTTAATAACTATTACAAAGGCACCATTAATGTAAACCTAATTATTATAGAAGCTGATAATAACATATTCCTTTATACGAATTAAACCATCTGAATAAGTATTCATCTCCCTTCATTCTATTTTTTACTTTTTATTGAATTGGGATTCACTGAGCCACCAGGGACTCGAATTAAGATTTAAGAAAAAAAAATCTATGATTTAATGGACAATAAAAGGTGAGGCATCGAGAAACTCGATTTATGCTGACTTGGCAACTCTTTCAGTAAACAACCAGGGCCATTTCATTCTCGTTTTTCCTTTCCTAGAACGGATAATTTATGGAGCCGCTGATAATCAAACACATTTACTTTATCTAGAGCAATTAACCTACTGTTAATTGTTCCATGTCTTAATAAGTTTTCTATTTCATAGAAATAATTATAAATTATATAATCAATGTAAGTAGAAGCATAGCTGGAATTGTTATGAACAGCTTTTAAATCTATTTCCTGAAATTTATCTTCAACGATTATATAAGTAGACGGCAAAATATATAATTTATTCTATGTAAATTATCTAACGAGAACATGAAGCGTAAATTATGTTGCAACATCTTCTAAATGATATCCGGTAGTGCTGACAGAGTTGCTGAGTTGCACTTATGATATTCACTCAATGCCATACTTATTTGCTTCGGTATTTACTACCCAATCCCAACAAAATCTTTGGTGACACAGGAATTTTATATATATATATATATATATATATATATATATATATATATATATATATATATATATATATTTATATATATATATATATATATGAATATATATATATATATATATATATATATATATATATATATATATATAATATTTATGATAGCAGCAAAGTAAACATAATATGTAATATTCAGGCAGGAATATCAGATCTCCATTTAAAAACTTTTTGCTTTATTGCTGGCGTTCCATTTTCCCATGTGAGCTCATGCTAATCTCAGTAATAAACAAAAGCGAAATGAGAGAGAGAGAGAGAGAGAGAGAGAGAGAGGAGAGAGGAGAGAGAGGAGAGAGAGAGGAGAGAGAGAGTAAATATTTTACCATTGGGGAGAGGAGCTATTCTATGCCTAAGGAAGAGGCAAAGAGAACTTGACAAACTTATAATTCAAAACAAAAGGTTTAAGGATTAAAGACGGTGTCTGATTGGCTGGATTTAGGGATGAGGAAGAGGAGTCTTCTTCTCTCTGAAAGAAGATGGAGGAAGAGGAAGAAAGAAGAAAAATGAGGAAGAAGATAACAAGGTTGAGGAGGTGTTAGGTGAAAGAAAGTTCTCCCTATTGGGAGGAGAAAGATCTTTTCATAATGGCATCATTACTATTGGCTGATAACGTAATTAGGTTATTGGCAATAGAAATAATTTCTGGATGGAAGGCTCTATAGTCTAGAGGCTCAAAAGGGATGAAGGCAACATAAAAGAATTACTAGTTACACTAATCATTTCTAAGCGGGAAAGCTGGGAAGGGTCCAGAGAACTAGAAATTACCATTTCCTTGTTTTCTGTTTCTTTACTCGCGATTATATGAAAACAACACATTTATCTAAATTGACAATGTAAATTGTACGTTTATACAATTCAGATTTAGTCTGCACGAATTCACCCAATTTCATAATAAGATCGCATTAGAATTTCTGGAAAAGGCCGCCATTGGCCAGGAGTCAATCCAAGACGCTAATGATAACCTAATTTATAATTTGTTTACTGGAAATGATGGCTGTCGAAAATATTGCTTTCGCTGTTCAAATTCTGTCACTAGGTATTTTTTTTCTTTTTTTTTTTCGCTTCTTTTCAGTGCTCAGAGGCTGTGATTCTTTCCATGGGATCATAAAATTATCCTTTTTATTATATTGTTATTCCGATAATTTTGAGTGAAAGAGACTTATGTTAGACTTCCTGACATAAAAGTGTTTGTAATAAGTTTGAACTTCCTTACTTCCAGCTATTCATCCTCCAGATTAGAGAGATTCTTCCACAATCTGGTTACTGGTGGAATAAAACTTATAGTTTTGAGTATTGTAGTATTGAGCCTTATGATGGAGAAGGAAAGAATGCTAGAATTGACTGCATACCCAGTACTGCGTACATGAGGGTACAGTCTTGGAATATCTGATTGTAAAGGAACGTCAAAATTATTGAAGATCTTATGTATCATGCATAAATGATCAACTATATGACAGGGGTCAGAGTTTAGTTTCTAGCTCAGGAAAAAATGAATAAACCGTAAGTTTTTTCTCCAACCAATGAAAATGAGACTCATTAGTTGGAGACAAGCCAGATAGGTTAAAAATATTCGAACGAAAGTAAAATGAAATAATTAAACTATTACGTTAGAATAGATTAATCATAGAAAATCTTAGAACAGTTTCTCAATAAGTCTTTTTTGTATAAACAGACTGACTGATTTTTTTTCTTAACTAATCTTATCGTTTAATTATCTTTTATTCCTCTTTCGTCAGATCTTATATTTGCATTTTAACGTGTTGATTCTAACATAAATATTTGTTTGCATATTTCATCCACTTGGAATATGATTGCATTTTATTATGATTCCCAAAACTCAAAATTATCATGTTATTTAAAACTCTCTCTCTCTCTCTCTCTCTCTCTCTCTCTCTCTCTCTCTCTCTCTCTCTCTCTCTCCTCTCTCTCTCTCTCTCTCTCTCTAAAATCTTTATTCTAGTCTCTAGTTTCTTCTCTTCTTAGTTCATTGTTATTTTATACATCTTCGGCTCCTTACCTAAGGAGACTTGTCTGTCTATTTATTTCTCTGTTCATACGAATGTCTTGTTTTGTGTCCTTTATGAAGCCTCCCAAATGAGCAGCTTTTGTTTTGTGGTCAGTATCTCAGAAAAAAAAATTCTTTTGTGAGGCTTCCAGAAGAATTGTTTTAATTAAACCAAAATGCTAAAAATCTTGCCTTGCTTTCTCTCCCAGATCCTCTGTTCAGTTTTATTAGTTTTGTTGGTCAGAAAAATTATAACCTCATTAAAATTTTTAATGTTCACTTTTTCATATATCTGTCGCTAGAAAAGATTTTTATTTCTTTGAAAACGAGGAAAAAGGTCAGGAATATTTTGTATTCCAAAGAGTGTTCGTCTAAGAGAGAGAGAGAGAGAGAGAGAGAGAGAGAGAGAGAGAGAGAGAGAGAGAGAGAGAGAGGAGAGAGAGAGAGAGAATAAAACAAACTAAAAACTATGGTATAATAAATGAGAATCTATTATCTGCCATGGCCATACGCTTACATTTTTATTGAAATTTCAACGGGGATTTTACTCACGGAAATTTTCACATTTCAATTTAATGACATATCTTTTTGAAAGTTATTTTAAAAATCATGTTGATTTCAATCTTTTACTGTCTAATGAAATTTAAACTCCGAGTCTCCTTCATATAATTATGATTGAAATCAAGTACATCTATAAATTTTTCAATAATTTCTAATGATTATGATAACTGCTATTTTCTATTTTCTTACGGAAAACGGAACGTTACTATTATTACTCCTTTGCATGATTAGAGAATGAATGAATTCATTTTCTTATTTCAAATCAATGTTACATGTTTTGCGTGGAATTATTTTGTGTGTGAAGTCATTTTACCTCTTTTGGTGAAAGGAAGTTGACGGATGTTTACTTTTACTAGATACAGATGAGCTGAACATGAAGAATTGAGAGAATAATTCATTGTTTAGTTCATTTTAATCTTTCAGTAAAAGGAATTTAATCTTCACTCCTTCTTTGTTAGAAAAAGATTAACTGACTTGAATAAACCTTCTAAAGAATGGAGTCGAAGGAGGGGGGGGGGGGGGGGGGGGTTGCTGTTAAACAATACGAAAGTGTCTCCTTAACAAGTCTTTATTTAGGGGGGAGCTCTTTGACGTGTATAGGTTTGTTTGTACAAAGCTTATACACTGAGATTGTAAACATTTTGAAAAGAAATTATAAGTTTAACAATATAAACTTTTTGAAAAGAAAATATCAATGCAAGAGATTGTCAAAAGTGTAATGTAAAATATCGACAAATATCCTTGAACTTCAGAAAAGTCGTATACTAAAAATTACAGAAAAATATTCAAGAATTTACTAAATACGGGACAAAATTAGAAAATTACGAAAATTATCAAAATATATAACTACAGTGTATGGTAAAAGTGAAGAAAGGGATCTTAACCTACAAAACATCTTATGATCAAAATCGCCGATAAAAAATTGTGTTTTTTTTAAAACACTCTGGCGATATTATCTTGTCCAATTAAAGTCTCTTCCACTCCGGTAAACGAGTCGGCAAAGATAAACAATCCAGAGGAAAGAAATTCAACCTTTTAAATGTCTAATTCTCGAGTTTTAGAGAGAGAGAGAGAGGAGAGAGAGAGAGAGAGAGGAGAGAGAGAGAGAGAGGGAGAGATAAGAACTTCGGAATGGAATTTGGTAAAAAAAACACCGAACGAATTATTCTGAAATTACAATAAGAGATGACGACAGCTTTGAAAAAAATCCGATGGACAAATAATCGGAACTCGAGCGTAATTCTTTTCGTTTAATACATGAAATAATATTATAACCTGTTATATTGAATTACCTTTGAACCCTCTTCTCTCAACAACGAGCTTCCTTTACCTTGGGCCACTTTTGATCTAAAAACAAGAAAAAAACAAACATTCTTTAGTATATATCGAAGAGGTTAAGAAAAGCTGACTTTTCTTCCAAGTATTATTTTTTCATCGATAGTAAACCTTTAGAGAAAGTTTTCTGAAAAAGACTCATCTACATCATATCCGGATCAAAGAAGTTAAAAAAGAAGAAAAACTAAAAGAAAATCGTAAGGGAGATCTTTGAGGAAACCCCGCTTAATTTGGAATGATTATTTTGACGCGAATTTGATAAGTTTATGTGTCAAATATGGAAAAAAAGTTCTGTCTCATTTCCGTAGGGAGACCAATGTACTGTTATTATTATTATTATTATTATTATTATTATTATTATTATTATTATTATTATTAGACTGGATAGTGATAAATGAGATGATGCATTTTCTCTGTATAGATAAAGAACTCAAATTGAGAATGTTATCAGCAAAATAGATAATTCTCGATAACCAAAGAGTATGCAATAAAGCAATAATAGCTTGTTTCTCTCCATGACAGAAAGAGAGAGAGAGAGAGAGAGAGAGGAGAGAGAGAGAGAGAGGAGAGAGAGGAGAGAGGAGAGAGAGAGAGAGAGAGAGACCTAGTCGTAGAAAGGTGTTGACATGGATGGTGGTACATCGACGGGAATTAAGAGAGATGAATGGAAATTTCGGAGTGAAAATTGACAAAGGTGAATCCAAAATGGTGATAATGTTATGACAATGGGAAATCATAAAACCTTAGAGGAGGTAAGTAACGACCGATCTGAATTCAGAAGTGTAATTCGATTTAAAAAAAATAGTCGCAAAATAAGTACAGTATTACGACATTCAATTACTGACTGTTTTCTTTGTACTTTCAGAAAGAATAATTTTATCACAAAGTTTACCTTCTTGTACTTAGTATCTTTTCCCTTATCTTATGATAGAAGAGGATGGAAAAACTTCTTCTCTTACAGGAGTAAGTTTCGTATCACCAGAAAACTTCCAAGGATGAAATTTTTTGGAACGACTCGTCTACATCATATCAACATCTGAAAAACAAGAAATGTGGAAAAAAAAAACTAAATAGAAAGGGCGCTCTTAAGAAAACTTTCCTTAATTAGGAAGGATTATTATAAACATACAAAGTTTTGGAGTAAAAATTATGGAACAAGTTGTGAATATTTTTCTTTTCTATGGAGAGAGTAATTAACCCTATTTGATTACATTATTAGCATTATTGTTATTGCTACTGCATTCTTATTATCATTTAATTCATGTAAGAATGATAGAGGGGATAGAAAACTTAGCGATAAGAGAGAGAGAGCTGGTTATAAGGAATTACAGAGATTTTGGATATCTCAAAGACTTTTTATAGTCCATCTGGGGAGACTCCATTTGCTCTTCGGTAGAGCGACTTGGTTTGAACATTTATAGAGTTTTGATGATCTTGTCTAACTTATTCTTGAACGCATTTACCATGTTATTGTTTCGTACATCCGCTAGAAGTTTTTTTTTTCCATGTATTTGCTATTTTGTATGTAAAGAAATTGCCACATTGAGTGGTGTATCTTTTCAATTCCAGTTTGTATCCGTTACCTCTGGACTAATTTGTGCGAAGCGTGAATAGACTGTTGCAATCTACATTTTTTTTTTTTTCAAGAATTTTTAATGCCTCTATATACTTTCCCCTCAATTGTCGAGTTTGTAAATCCAATAAGTTCAAACGTTCCATTCTTCGTCTATATCCAAATTGCCTTTGAATTATAAATAGTTTGGTGGCCCTAGCTTTTAATGCTTCCAGTCTATCTACTGTATATCCTGCTGGATACTTGAAGCCCAGAATTGGACTCTGTATTCTAAATGAGGTCTCACCAGTGATGTGTACAGCTATTTTATATTGTTGGTTTCTGTATATGAATTGTCTCTTTATGTAACTTTTAGTTTCTGTGCTTTCTTTTCATATTTTATGCTCTGATTTTTGTAACATCAAATCTTTGCTAGGAATAATGTCTAGATCTTCCTGCTGGACCACACTTTCTTTTTCATTACCCAGTAGTGAGTAATCTGTTTCTGGGTCACTATAACCTGTGTGCATGACTTTATATTTCCCACAGTTGAAGGTCATTTGCCATTATCCGAGCCAATCACCTAACTTATTTAGATACTCTCTTAAGGCTTGTATGTCTTCTAATTCGCAGCATTTATGCCCAGTTTAGTATTGTGGGCAATTTTGAATTAATCCTAAATCTATGTCGTTAATGTAAATTAGAAATAGTAATGGGCTAAGCTCGGATCTCTGAGGTACTCCACTTGTAATTGCTGCCCACTCTGAGGATTATCCATAGATTACAACTTTCTGTTTTCTGTTTGTTAGCCAATATTCGATCCATTCATCTTGCTCGTCAATGATGCCTAGTGCTTTAATTTTAACCGTTATTTTTTATGACGGACTTTGTCACTGGTCTTTTGAAACTTTATGTATATGATGTCTATTTCCCTGCTTTTGTCATAAATGATCATGTGGAATATAACAAAAGATTTTTCACACATCATCTCTTTTGTCCAAAACCATGTTGGTTGTTTATCAGAAGATTTTGTTACTCAATAAGTTCTACTATTGTTTCTTATAAAGATTGTTAAAAAAAAAATGGCAAGGAACTGAACTTAGACACAGGTGTGTAGTTACCAGGCTCTTCTTTTGTTTCTTTCTTGTAGATTGGAGGAGAGAGAGAGAGAGAGAGAGAGAGAAGAGAGAGAGAGAGAGAGAGAGAGAGAGAGAGAGAGAAGGAGCACCTTACGTATTCAGCATGAAATGTCTATCTGCCTGTCTGTTTCTGGAATTATATACAGACCTTTGAATGATATAAAAGGCGAATCCGGATACATAATGTCATGGCTGCTGTATCAGAGATCTTCAAACGCTTCGCTACCTTTCTTAAGATTTATGGATGTTCTTGAAAGAAGCAAGGAATGTAATGCATCGTTTATGTACACTCATCTATGTTCGTAAGTTCCTCATCTATCCTGTGATCCTTTGTAATGTTAACCTGCCAGATGCAGTTATCACTTGAATTCTCTCTTTACATTGAAATGTTTCTTCGTATATACATAGTTGATAATTATTACAATCATATTACACAGGTTGATAGCATATCTGCATATGTTACTGCCCTGGTGAATATGTTCTCAGTCATCCTACGTGCCTTAAGTACTCAATATCAACCAGTCTTCATACATATTACATAAGATTTTTCATGATTCAGATCATCAATTTCTTTCAGAACTTCCTAAAAATTACCATCTTGTACGTAATACTGAATATGAAGTTATTTTTAAAATACAAGCCATCTGCATCATAATAACAGAGAACATTGTAAAAGTTTTATTCCAACTTCAGCCAAATTGTGAAATAATTTTCGTAATAAGGCAGTTGACTCAATGGAAATGTAAAATTGAAATTTTTGAGTAAATGCTTTTTTGTTGAGTAGGTTGACATAAATCTCGCTTTATAGCTTATATACTACTGACCTTTTTTGATTTATTGTTTATTTTTTCATTACTGAAATATTGCATATATACAGGTTTTATATATATATATATATATATATATATATATATATATATATATATATATATATATATATATATGCATATACTGTATATGTGTAATCATATATACACATATACAAATAATGTGTGCATATCTATACACATATAGTATACACACAAATATATATATATATATATATATATATATATATATATATTATATATATATGTGTGTGTGTGTGTGTGTGTATGTATGTATATAATATATATATACATATATATATATATATATATATATATATATATATATATATATATATATATATATAATTTGGATATGAGGTTCTAAACCGAATTATAGGTTCTAGAAGAAAAAAAGCTCTTTTTGAAAACCTCCTCTCTATTGAACTCAAGTGTTACCAATAACCTTCCTCAACAGCAACTGTATTGGAACAAGAAAATATAAACGATACTATAATCCTTCATCTTTAATATCTTACGAACAACAAACTGTTCAGTCACTTTCTCTCTTTATTTACATTCTACTCTCAGTTTTCTTTATTCTTCACGTGCTTTGGCTATTTTTTTTATAACAAGTTGTTTATCGTCGATAAAAGAAAAGGCTGTACAAATCTCACTCAGCCATTCGGGAGACTTTTCTTAAGCCGCGCGAATTCGAGACAGTTTGAGGGAGAAATATAAATCTTTTTCTACCTCACATTGATAGGCTTCCGGTTATGAATAGAAGAAAGACAGGGAAAATTAAATAATGACACCAGGAATGAACGAAAATGGAAAACACAAATTTCTGGACAGAAGTAAGTTCTTTAGTCTAATCAAGCAATTGAAACAAGGCAATAGGAAATTCCAGGAGATTTAAAGCTGCAGTTCTCAAATAAATTATTTTCCTAAAGTACCATTAACGGACCAATATATGATATTGTGTGTATGTGTGTGTTTGTGTGTATGCATGTTTGTGTGTGTATTACCTTATTGTTTTTGTTTTGATTAGTACGAGCTGAATATTGTATCCTTTACATAACAAAATTTACTTTTCCTAGAAATATATTGACTTTATGGAGACAGTATTGATAGGATATATAAAAAATGTTGACTACCTCTAATTTAACAAAAATGTAAATTTCATGATTATTTTAAAAGAAATTTTGGATGGTGGTAAACATTGGCTCTTTAGTTAAAGCAGCAACGAGTGCTGTTAATTCTCTTCAAAGATACGAAAAAAAGTTCTTTTCCGATTCATATTTGTTTAAATCTAATACGATCCATCGATTGTTATTCAGAAAAATTACCGATTGTCAAAGAAAATCAAATAATATTCAGATAATTTCAAAACCTTTAACAGCATCAACTTCACCTAATTTATGAGGTCAAAATGATAATTAGTTTTATTTAATTTAAAAATGGTATCACCAAAGATCAAGCTTGAATGGTAGATATATTCTCAGAACAATGAACTCATGATTATAACTATAGGAAAATCTACTTATACTTTAGTTTATCAGAATCTATCTAAATTACCCTTTTTGTTTGAAGGCAGACGTACATTTGCATAATTCCAAAAGATATATAATATCTGTAAACATATGTGATACGTGACAAGCAGCAATAACTGAAAACCTCAAACCTCCGCCAAGGCAAAGTTTTCTACTGCCTCATTGACCCTTTCTCGCCTCAAAATCATATCTTAATCACTTCCAGATTCTAGTTAGTTTTTGCTTGTCAGGACAAATGTTTATGAAAATCCACTTACAAATATCTTTTTACAAACTCTAGGTAGAAAATTAATCCCGGGTTTTTTATTTTTTATTTCTTTTAATATCCAAAAAACGGCCAACAAGTTCAGAAATGTTTGCATTCACAGAGAAGAAGAAGAAGAAGAGGAAGAAGAAGAAGAAGAAGGAGGAGGAGGAGAAGGAGGAGGAGGAGAAGGAGGAGGAGGAGAAGAAGAATAAGAAGCCTAGGAACTCTCCTTATTTACCACAACGCAACAATTGATTAAATTCATTTTATCAGTAGAGTAATTAGCAACTTTGCCTCATTAGTGCAAGAACTCATTGCGAAAGGTGTCATGAAACCTGCCAGCGTTTAGTAAGTTACCATCATCTCACTAATTGGCGTGGGAAAGTTAGACTCGAATTACTAATAACCAAAATAATATCTACATTGAGTAGAGAAATCTTGAAGGACAACGTTTTGTTTCTGCTGTGTTAATAATTAAAGTTGTGTGACCTGATAATTTTTTTGGAGAGTGTGACTGTGATCGAAATAGATTTCTTTCATAAAAGAAAATATTCCTAATGCTTCGTCTACTGAAACTTTTATTAGTAAAATCTCATTCTTGTAAGTTTCACTGGTTTAGAATTATGGAAAAATAATATTTTAAATATACGTTTACAGTTCCAAATGACAGTATGAGCTTTTTCGTAATACGAAAAAAAAAATTGGATTAGAAATACTTATATCAAATTATTGCTTTTCCGTAATTGATTTTCATCTTCAATTATAAAGATTGGTATCTCGCACCAACAGCTATAGGTGGAAAAAGGTTCAGCTAACCTATGACGTAATGAGTTGAAGAGAGCATTGAGAAAAGGCATTCTTTTGTATCGCGATGTTTTGTCTGTGTTTGTCAACAATTTGTTAAGCTGTATATCTGTTTTGTTTGTCTTTGTAGCGTGTTGAAAGACCGTCGGGGAGGAGGACTGTTATGACATTGTCACCTTGATCACGCATGCTCTGGTCTTACCATTAACCGTCTCAACCAACAAACCAACTGATTTGATGGACCCAAGTATATTTATAGGGCCTTGGATGACCCCAATATTAGGGGACTTTTCGCCTTACTGAGACGGTTGGCCAATTCCAACTACGATCTCATATAAGGAAGACTCAAGGCCCAGCAGAGTGAATGGTGGATTGATTGATTGATTGATTTATTGATTGATTTTAGGTTTTCTGGTATTCTGACATCTAAGGTCATTGACGCCGGTGAGGGGTGGAGGAGTTGCTGTTGGGACGTCATAGCCGATAGTTGCAAGGTATGCATTCGTTCGGTGTTATAGTATGACACCTCTTTTCCTAAATTCATTACTATAAGAACTTTGTCATGTGATTGTATTTAATACTAATCCTTCACGCCTGTGATTAATGTTAACAGGTAAGATTTTTCACAGTATTATATATCGACCATATGTAATAAACCCAAGATCAAATACATGTAATTAGGTTAGACTTCTTTTTAACATTTGCTGCTTATGATAATGAAAATCGGAATTCACCCTCAACACTTTCCTTATTCTGTTTTGTTCAATACCCTGGAAATGTCACGTAATCCTCATAACATTATTTTACACATTTGCTCTATGTCTGGGATGATATCACTAATAAACTTTAGGTGTAGATCATTGGCCTTATGCCAAAGTGATTTTAGTAAAAGATAAAAAAAGTAATCGGTAATGTAAGTGAAACAATCAATAATTAATAAAAATAACATTATCCTTGCGACAGCCTTTGTGAAACTGGATGCCAGCATGAATGAATATGAAAGTAATAATAAAGATGTTCTGATAAAAGATCATTTTTTAAACATGTGTTGTTAAAGAAGACGGCTGCCGCTCTGGCTTTAACCGTAGAACGAACGTTTTTAATTTTCCGATTTGGCTTTTTTTTTTTTTTTTTTTTTTTAGTAATGCATTATACCAGCAACTGGGATATCATCACAATTCATAAGAGGAGATAAAGTCTATATCATGGCTCCTTTTCTTTCATTCGGTAGACGACAAATAAAAGACCAAATATAAATACAAGTATAATTACTCAGCAATACATTTCATTACTTTGGCATAAGCTCATCATCAAGAAGAGGTTAAAGAGTAAGGCTTTAGTTGTAGGATTATATTCGGATAATGGGTCGTCAATATGGGTCCTTATTAGTTGGAATTGCCCCAAGGGTGGAAGCAGTAATTACTGGAATGCCACAGTCTCAGGCTATGCCTCATTGGGGAGGGTCAGTCAAGATTAGTGTTCACTTACGAATACATTTTTCCATTCTTTGTTCAATTCCTCATTCATTTCTGACCATTTTATATTCTTACTAGAAAAATTATACTTTCCATATCCTTCTCATCGTTTTGTGCTTTGTTTATCTCTGCGTTCACTTGCTTTGGAATGGACTATTAATTCTATGACATTTTGGTCTGAAATTCCCGTGTTATACACTATTATTTCTTCAACATAATTCACCTCATTCACAAATATTAGGTCTAAGACATTTTCCTTTCTTCTTGGGATGTGGATTATTCTTGTTGGAAGAGAGAGAGAGAGAGAGAGAGAGAGAGAGAGAGAGAGAGAGAGAGAGAGAGAGAGAGAGAGAGAGAGAGAGAGAGAGCTATACTTGACCATCCAATTATGATTATTATCTCCAACGTCTTCAAACCTGCTCATTCTCTCATTGCTGAGGCAATATATATTTGAGTTAAATCTTAAGTATAAAGTAAAATTTTAAGAAGCATACTCCACGAGTTCATAGGATGTCGTATCCGTGTAACTAAAGACTTCATCCCCTGATAAATTGATTTGAAATGACAACACAATCTGAGTGACAACCCTGTACGAACGTGGGGCCAAGGTTAAACTTAATTCAGTCCACCTTTTGCTCGACCCTGACCCTGACCTTTGGTCTAGGAGTTTAAAACTGAATCACATCCACGTCTTGACATTATAATTAATCCCTAAAAGTTTCAATTCTATATGAGAATAACTTTGGCCAGGAAGTTGTCCACAGAAAAACAAAATGAAACATGGACAAACATACAAATAGGGGAGATAACATAACCTCCTCATAACTTTTTTCTTGAAATTAAAAAAGGAAAATCAGAAAAGGCTGAATTCAAACATTCCCTTTTGTCAGCTGTTATGAGTGAACTGTTGTGGTTTTCTCTCTAAGG
>NC_090741.1:114669766-114674766 GCF_036898095.1 Palaemon carinicauda
CAAGATATGATGCCTTTCAACCCAAATATGCACAATTAGAGACAAACTACAAAGAATGCATCTATAATGCCAGACGTTGGTGCAGATATGGGGATAATTGCAGGTATACACAAAAAAAGATAAATATGAAGGTGAAGGAATAAATATAATAGAAAAGTTGGATTTTGTAATTGCAGAATTCCTGGAAATGAAAAAAAGAACATCATATCAGAACAGGAACGAAACATGAGAAAATCCATATTATTACCAATATTAGATAATAGGGATGAAACACAAACCATCATAGTGATGAATGCACAGGTTTTAGTCACGAGTAACTCTAAAAGGAAAATAGAGTTCTTAGAAGACCTAACCCAAATTGAAAAAAATGAATATATTAAATATAAGTGAAACACGGTATTCCTAAGAGACTGGCAGTGATGACCAAATAAAGGGTTGCCAAACATATAGATCAGACAGAACAAATAGGAATCAAGGGAAACCGCAATATATGGAAGAGACATATATCAAGCAAAAATCTGTGAAAAATACAGCAACACCGAATGTGAATTGATTGCTGTAAAATTTTGATATGGAAAATTAGTTAATATTGTAGTTTGCAGACCCCCAAATACTAAGGAGTTTGACATAATAATAGAAAAAAATAGATGATATATGTATAAACCATAAAAACTGGAATATACTACTATCCAGAGATTTTAACTTTCCTTTCGTGGATTGGAAAGAGCGGATAGAAGAAAGTGGTTGTATATATATATGTATAAAAAAGAGAGTAATAGTACCCCAGAAGATAAGAGACAATTTGAAAAGCTTCAAGATATGCTATTAGAACATAATATGCAACAAATAAACCACACTCCAACAAGAAAGGATAATGTCCTAGATTTAGTATTTGTGAATGAGGTGAATTTAGAAAGAATAGTGTATAACACGGGAATTTCAGACCACAATGTCATAGAATTAATAGTCCATTCCAATATAAGTCAACGCAGATATAAACAAATCACAAAATGATATGAAGCATATAAAAAAATCTAATCTTTATAGTAAGAATATAAAATGGTCAGAAATAAATGAAGAACTGAACAAAGATTGGGAAAATGTGTTAGTAAGTGATAACATACAGGTAAATACTGATATACTGTACAAAATACTCGAGAAAATTTTTTATAAATATGTACTGAAAAAAAAAATAAACATCAGACATGCATACCAAGAGACAGAAGGATCTTATTTCAGAAAATTAGAGAGTGGAAGAAAAATCTTGTATAAGAAAAATGTATGGAAAATGATGGAAATAAAAAATAGGATAGAAAATGCCGAACAAAAGAGTCTACAATCGAAAGAAGAGAGGACACTTCAAAATATCAAGAAAATCCCCATAGTACTTTACTATTATGCAAAAAAAGATGAATAAAGGGAGATTAGAAATAGGCCCTCTAAGAATTGAAGGATGTTTAACGAATAAAAAAAAAGGAAATATGCAACATATTAGCAGAAAAATATGAGTGAATTCACGCCAAGAATTACGAATGAGAATAATGAAACAGAAATGAGAGAAGAAAATATTGAATATCTAACGGATATAGATATTAATGAAGCAGATATAGTGCAGACTATAAGCGAAATTAAAAATTAATCGGCAGCCGGGCCAGATGGAGTTCCAACGATTTTGTTAAAACAAAGTGCACACACTATCACGAAGCCGCTTGCAATATTGCTAAGACAAAGTGTAGATATGAGCGAAATATATGTTAAACATAAATTAGCATATACTGTATAACCCCTATTTTCAAAAGTAGATCAAGACTAGAGGCAAGCAATTATAGACCCGTTAGTCTAACATCACATATTATGAAAGTGTATGAAAGGGTAATAAAAAGAAATCAATGAATCATTTGGTTAAAAATAATTTATTTAATATATGTCCACAGAGTTTTGTGCCCTGAAAAAGTACACAAACCCAACTGATAGCACACTTTGAAAACATATAAAAAATATGATAAATGAAAAAGACACAGATGTGGTCTATCTAGATTTTGCAAAAGCCTTTGACAAGGTAGACCTTAATATATTAGAGAGCAAAATGAGAAAGCATAAGATTGTGGGAAATATAGGAGAATCAATAAAAGAATTTCTACAAAACAGAAAACAGATAGTGGTTGTAAATGACAAGAAATTAGATGAAGCTCAGGTAATATCTGGCGAGCCATAAGGTACGGTATTAGCTGCACTGCTGTTTGTTATTATGATCTCAGACATAGAATGTAATGTTAAAGAATCTGTAGTGAGAAGTTACGCCGATGACACAAGAATAAGTAGAGAAATTACTTGTGATAAAGATAGGAACTTATTACAAAGAGATCTAAACAAAATATATGAATGGGCGGAGATAAATAGGATGTTATTTAACTCCAATAAATTCGAATCAATGAATTATGGAAACAGAGAAAGAATGGTATATGCATACAGGGGACCTGATAACGAGACAATCTCAAACAAGGAAACAATTAAAGACCTTGGTGTAATGTTAAACAGGAATATGTTATGCAACGACCAAATAGCAACACTGTTGGCTAAATGTAAAGCAAAAAGGGGAATGCTATTCAGGCACTTAAAAACAAGAAAAGCTGAACACATGATTATGCTGTACAAAACTTATGTGCGTAGTACATTCGAGTACTGCAATGTGATATGGTACCCACACTACCAAAAGGATATTGCACAAAATAGAGAGTGTAAAAAGGTCCTATACTGCTAGAATAGAAGATAAGGACCTTGACTACTGGGAAAGACTGCTATTTTTAAATTGTACAGTCTAGAAAGGAGAAGAGAACGCTTTATGATAATATAAGCATGGAAGCAAATCCAAGGAATTACTGAAAACATCATGGAGCTAAAAATATCAGAAAGAGCAAGCCGACATAGATTAATAGTGCCCAAAAATATACCAGGAAAACGAATTAAGGCACACAGGATAATGCAGCGACTATTTAATTCGCTGCCAGCTCATCCAAGAAACATATCAGGAATAAGCGTAAATGTGTTTAAGAATGAGCTCGATAAGCACCTAAGATGCATCCCAGACCATCCAAGACTGGAAGATGCAAAATACACCGGAAGAGGCATTAGCAACTCTCTGGTGGATATAAGAGGTACTCTCTCTCTCTCTCTCTCTCTCTCTCTCTCTCTCTCTCTCTCTCTCTCTCTCTCTCTCTCTCTCTCTCTCTCTCTCTTTAAAAACTGAAATATTATCCTGTTCCTGATTTTAAATGAACCATAATAATAACTATATATTGCTAGTTACTATAAATCCATATGAAGCATTTAGAATATTACAAAAATACCCCACAAACTATTTTAACATCAAGTTGAACATTTCCTGAGTTTGCCGCTGGAATCTTTCACAGGAATCCTTCCTTCCCTGATCATTCCCGGCTAAAATAACCCAATTAACTTTTGCTGCCTTCTCATATAAACAATCCCCGGGAAATAAATTTTTCAAGGGAAGTTTCGAAGGCAATCGTAAATAGGCAGCTCCGAGAAATCCCTTCGCTTCAGCCATCTTGGAAAGTGTTTTTTAGCTTACAAGCACGAGTGCTCTATTATAATTCATCTCTTAGAAATTCGGGAACTACTCGCAAGGACTCGAATTATTGCTTTAAAGACACTCACAGATACCATGCATACAAATTACCAGTCATAAATACGGTCTCTCTCCCTCCCCCCCCCCTCTCTCTCTCTCTCTCTCTCTCTCTCTCTCTCTCTCTCTCTCTCTCTCTCCAGAACCACCTAAAGGTTTACCTTGTAGTTTATTCTCGGCCAGTCTCGTTTGCCTCGACCAAATATTGGCATAGGCCTTATTTTGAATAGAAGCCAATACGACTAGTGTAAGGAATTTAATGTCCCCTTTTACAAACAAACTAGAGGAAACTCACTCGTGCTCATGGCTCATTATGTGAGAACAGGCTGTTGGTGGGATGGGGATTGTATCCAAGTCCGTAAAATCACCCAAAAAATTGGTTAATTAACATGAATGATAATACGTCAAGGAGAGCAGTTTCGAGGTATGAAGTTTAGTTAGGAGGAATATTATCTGCTCTCCTTTGGTTACAAAAATCTTTAGAATGTGTATCTATCCTACAATCCAAACTAATATACATTTATTTCAGAGTCTTAAAGTTTTCCGGTGCTTTACCGGAGCAAATACCCCTCATTATTTGTCTCTACTATCGTTTTGAGCTGCTTTCCCAGTCGGATCTTATGTGCTCACGTTCGGTTCTTCCAGCTAGGAATTTCCTCCTGGTCGGAAATAATCATGATTTAAATTGTTCATTTTCTTAGGACTCACACAAAGAAACACAGACGTCATGTATCTTTTTTTTTTCCTTATTTTCTATTTGTTATCGTTACCATTCCAAAACAAATACTCTATCTTTGGATTAGTATTCAAAGCAGCAGAGAGAGGGGTTGCGTGAAATCACCCTGTTATTAAATTTCTCTATTTTCTTACTGATCAAACACTTCGGTTATACGTGTCTGTTCTTTTTCCTCTTCTTGGTGATGCCAATGAAATATGTGAAGACGTTAAAGGGTCTCGATTCATGGGTCATTTTCATTAACCTTCTTATTACTCCAACGATGATTGTGATGAATTATCCGGATATTTTCCTTTAATTTTCTTTGTGATGACTCTTTTTCCTTTCATTTTATTTTTGATGCTAATTATAAGTGTTTTCCTCCTTTGACATTTCCTTTATTTTCTAAACAATACTCAATGCAGATTTTCCTTCAGAAGCGAAAACCGAATCCTCGGACTACCACATGATCGAAGAGTGATTATTGTAATGGACGAGTTGTTTTCCATCTAAACTACTTTCTTCCTTTACAGTAGTTAACCATCGGCTATTTGATAGTGCTAGACATGATTAAACATTCACACAAATTATCAGCACCGAAGCCCTCCCTCCACTAAGCTAAGATCTGGGAAAACCAGACAT
>NC_090741.1:114682266-114692266 GCF_036898095.1 Palaemon carinicauda
TACATACATATATATATATATATATATATATATATATATATATATATATATATATATATATATATATATAATTAGGAGAGATGGTGAATCGACTATAAATCTAGAAATAAATCTGGATGTTAAGTTCATAATAGTATTGTAGACTCCAGAAAAAAAGAGATATCTCAGAAAACTTCCTCCGTACTGAACCCAAGTATTACCGATGCCTTTCATCAACAGCAACTGTACTGGAACAATAAAATGTAAACGATAATTATAATGCCTGGTCTCTAATATCTAACGAACAACACAATGTCTAATCCTTTTCTCTCTTTATACATATTCTACTCTCAGTTTTCTTTATTCTTCGCGGGATTTTGACTGTCTTTATAACAAATCATTCATCATCTATGAACCAAAATATTATAAAAATTTGGCTCAACCATTCCGGAAACTTTGCTTAAGCTGCGCAAATTCTAGACAGTTTGGGAATAAAATTCAATCGTTTCTTTCTACCTCGCATCAATCGGTCTCCGTTTAGGAATGGAAGAAAGAGAGTGAAGAGAAAATAAAAACACCAAGAAAACCGAAAACGGAGTATTTTTTTTCTTTTTTCCGTCTAATGAACCAACTGAAGCAGGGTAGAAGGATATTCCAGCTTTAAAGCTGCAGTTTTCAAAAAGTTTTACAATGCTTGCTTCATAGAGTACCATTAAATGACTGATACATTACACTGTGTATGTATGTGTGTTTGTGTGAATGCATGTTTGTGTGTGTATCATCATAATGTTTTTTTTTTTTTTATTAGTACGAGCTGAAGATTGTAGCTTTTACCTAAAAAGATTTTTACTTATTCTGGGAATATATAGACTTCATGGAGACAGTATTGATTTGATATTTAAAGTAAAGAATAATAAAAGATATGGACTAGAACTAATTTTAAAAATTAACTGATCACAGGAGGGTCCTATAAGACTTTTTGGATGGTGGTAAACATTTGCTCTATAGTTAAAGCAGCAACGAGTGCAGTTAATTCTCTTAAAGATACGAAAAAGGCCTCTTTTCTTTACATAATTGTTTGCAGATCCATCAAGTGTCATTCATGAAAATGGTCGATTAGTAAATAAAATTATATAATCTGCAGATAATTTCAAATAATTTTGACATCAAATCCACTTACTTTATTTTAATTTTGTTTCATATCTACATTAAATTCTGAGGTTATAATGATAATTAGTTTTATTTTCTGTGTGGTAGACATATTCTCAGAAGACTGAACTCATGATTATAACTATAGGAAAATAATACTTATACTTTTGTATATCAAAATCTATCTAGTAATTTTAATGAAAGCTAAATGTGAAAATTATTTTTATTTCTCCTTATGAACCATTATTAATAATAATACTTTGAAATTCCTCCTTTCGTTTGAATGCAGACGAACAGTCTCATAATTCTAGAAGATGAACTATATATGTAAATATATGTGAAACGTCACAAGCAGCAGTGACTGAACACCTCAAATATCCGACAAGGCTTCGGTTCTTATTGCTTCATTGACCGTTCCTCGTCTCAAAATTATATCTTCATCACTCCCAGATTTTCATAAATATTTGCTTATCAGGACGAATGTTTATGAAAATGCTTTTAAAAGTCATTGCCTACAAACTCTAGGAAGAAAATAAATCCAGATATTTGTTTCTCGATTTCCCGAAAAGACAAACAAGTAGAGAAATGTAGAAGAAGAAGAAGAAGAAGAAGAAGAACATGATGATGATGATCCCTGCTACCACTGAGAAGCGTCGAGAAACTCTTTGTTTACCACAGCGTAACAATTGATTAAATTCAATCTCTCAAAAGAGTAATTAGCAACTTTGCCTCATTATTGCAAGAACTCGTTGCAAGAGGTGTCATGAAACCTGCCAGCGCTTAGTAGATTACAATCATCTTGCTAAGTGGTAGAGGAAAGTTATACTCAAATTACTAATAATCAAAATAATAACCGCATTGAATAGAGAAACCTTGAAGGACATCGTTTGGTTTCTGCTGTGTTAATAATTATTAAAGCTGTGTGACCTGGTAACGTATTAGGAGAGTTTGCCTGGAATCCAAATGGATTTCCTTAAAAAAGAAAAAAAATGAAAATACCCCTAATGCGTCTTCTACTTAATCTTTTATTAATAAAATATCCCTCCCTGTAATTTCCTTTAGTTTAGAATTATGGAAAAAATAATAATTGAACGATATATTTACGGTTCCAATTGACAGTATGAGCTTTTTCGTAAGGCAAAAAATTGTCACCTTTTTTGAGTCGTTCTTATCAATTTATATGTGAAATATATATACAACATTTTCCGTAATAGATTTTCATTTTCAGTTGTGAAGATCCATGTCACGTACTAACATTTATTACTGGAAAAAGGTTCAGCTAACCTATGACTTAATGAGTTCATGAGAGCATGGGGGAAATGCATTCTCTTGAATCGAGATGATTTGCCTCCTTTCGTCAACAATTTGTTAATCTGTATATATGTTTAGTTTGCCTTTGTAGTGTGGGGATGAGGAATGTGGTGACATAATGTCACCTGGGTCAAGCCCGCTCTGGTCTCACCATTAACGGTTTCAACCAATTCACCAACTGATTCTATATCCCCAATGCTAGGAGACGCCTCGCCCTACTAAGATGGATGACCACTCCACATTACAAGGAAGACTCCAGGCCTAGAAAGGTTGGTGGGAGGGGGTGGCTGCTGGTGGAATGACATAGCCAATAGTCTGATGGCTATGCATTCGTCCGGCGCTGGAGTGTTACCGCGACCCTCAGCTCTTATCCTAAAACCATTACTATTAGAACTTTGTCATGTGACTGGATTTAATACTAATTCCCCCAATATAATTAATATTTAATGTAAAAGTTTTTCAGAATCATATGATAGTCACGTGTAATCAACTCAAGAGCAAATACTTTTAATTGTGTTTAAAACCTTTTTGATATTTATTGCTTGTGATAATAAAAATCAGAATTCACCCTCAAAACTTTCCCTATTCTATTCTGTTTATCACTCATAAGATTATTTTACATATTCGCTCTATATATGGAGGTTACATCACTAATAAACTTTAAGTGTAGAGCATTGATCATATGCCAAAATAATTACAGTTAAAAAAAGTAACCATTGATGTAAGTGAAACAATCAACAATTGATAGAAATAACATAATCTTTGCAATAGCACATATGAATGAATATGAAATTAATAATATTGATATTCTGATAAAAGACCCTCTTTTAAAAATGTGTTGCTAAAAAAACTGCTGCCTCTGTGGAGTTAATCTTATAGAGATCGTTATTAATTCCTCTGATCCTTTTTTTTAATTTTTTCTTTTTTCGTAGCACTGCATTATACCAGTAACGGGGATAGGATCATAATTCATTAAAGAATATAAAGTATATCAATGACTGGCATTTTTCTTTTATTCGGAACACGATATATAAAAACCGAAATACAAATGCAAATATCATTACTCTACAGTCACTTTATATCACTTTGCATAGGGTTAGCACAAGGAACTCGGCTCATAATCAAGAAGACGTTGAAGAGCGAGGGCTTAGTTGGAAGATTATATTCGGATACTGGGTCGTCAAACTGGGTCCTTATTAGCTGGAATTGTCCCGAGGGTGGAGGCAGTAATTACTGGAAGGCCACAGTCTCAGGCTATACCTCATTGGGGATGATCAGTCGTGTTTCGTTATCAAGATTAGTGTTCAGGTCGGGATCATCTCTTTCGGGGGGGGGGGGGGGGGTTGCAGATCAGTGTCAAGATCTTGGCTTCTGAGTCCAACAGAGATGTCAAATTCAGTTTAACCTCCTTATTCAGATAGGGTTGTAGCAGACCGTCTGCATGTAGGCAATAAAATAATTTCTTGCGTGGTGTTGAGGGTGAGCTTTTCTTATTGAATGTCCAATGCTTCTAATATCCTGAGGCGGCTGCTGTCTGAAACACTGCCATTGATATTATTGTGCTCCCTTGTTATGTTATAAATATGGACCTGCAAACAGTGCATTTTTATTGCTCTTGGTTCCACGTGGCAAAATAATATCTCAAAGATGCATCGTTGACATACCAATGTAGGTGCCAGGACATCCCTGTTGCAGTGCATTTACATAGGTATACTAAGTAAGTCTTGTTCGGGTTATCATGCACAGCATGGCCAAGGTGGTTTTTCACAATTGAAATGTTAGGTTTCTGAAGAATTATAATAAATTATCATGTTGACTTCAGTTTCTTCTTTGACGGCAAAAACATTAACTTTGTTAACATTTTCCGTGGCCTTTCCATCATCAAGGTAGTGTTTATGCATTTAGGCCCTTGTTATATCATTTAATTTTGGTTGAGTTTTTTGTATTGGCTGATAGATTACTGGTGTACCATTTTCCAATAGATTTTTTAATCTATCAATTGTATTTTATAGTTAAAGAAACCACTATTAACTAAAATTTGCTATTTCTTGTCCATTTCTTCGTATGTGCCTTTCCAAGATGAAGTGTGAGAAAATAACAATGTATCTATTCCACGTTTCTTTATTTTTTCTATCAGCATAATTTCACGATGCAAAATAAAAATTTATTTTTTGGTTAATGATAAATATATATATATATATATATATATATATATATATATATATATATATATATATATATATATATATATATATATATATATATATACGTATATATATATATATATATATATATATATATATATATATATATATATATATATATATATATATATATATATATATATATATATATATATATATATATACGTATATATATATATATATATATATATATATATACATATATATATATATATATATATATATATATATTACTGTATATAAAGTTATATGTCCATTGAAAGATAATGAAAAGGTAGAGATTTTGAATCTTGTTAATGGCACTTAGGTCACCTTAACCATTAAACATTCTAATACTTTCAATTCTTGATTTTGCATAACTTTAACCTACGCTACTTTATTACCTAAATATTCTTATGAAGAACTCACAAGCCCTGCTACTTAACTTTATAAGCTGGAATAGACTGTATATAGAAGACGGTAACGGAGAATGTCCGAAGAACATAGAAATAATGTTTCAAAGTTTAGACATTAAAGATAGAACAGATTCAGACAATAGATCAACGACGAAATTTGTAAATTGGAACAAGATGAATGCTCTTGTTGCACTTAAGAGGATCATCAATATGATTTGTGTTAAAGAAATAGCAACATATACTGGATTGTATTTTGCTTATTCAAAAGTGTCATGATCGGAGTATAATTACAAAAATACAGATTTATATGCTGTAACATGATTCTATAAACTGATCAAGAACTACACTACTGCTAAGTAAACTCCATGTTCACATATCTTCCACAAAGATGAAAGTCAGGGATTTAACTTAGTAGTTAAACGCAATTTTAATCAATATCTTTATTTTTCATTCCATATGAAAGTTCCTTGTCCGGAGAGGAATATTAAAAGGCAAGAATGATGTTGAAGATGGTGATGATAATGCTAATAGATTTCTACTTCATATTCGGGTCGAACTTGCGCCACTTATTAATACTAAACATGATTTTCCACCCATATACTAGAGCTTTATCCAATTGTTCGAACTAATGATAATTATATTGATGAGAGTAATATCAGTGATGATGGTATTATGCTGATAACTATACCTTTTCATTCAATATCATTATCAATATTATTAGAGAATTTAACAACACCTAATACATGAGATTTTATCGGTATGAAAACTTCAAAATAAGCTATTCAGTATCAATGTCAATATAAAACACTCAAGCCTAAAAGGATAAAGTAATATCAAATAATTATGAGGATGTTTTATAAAAACTGGAAAAGGTAATGATATCAGTGCTTTAATTGTATAGTGGCCACTTTCCTCTTGGTAAGGGTAGAAGAAACTCTTTAGCTATGGTAAACAGCTTTTCTAGGAGAAGGACACTCCAAAATAAAACCATTTTTCTCTAATCTTGAGCAGTGCCATATTCTCTGTATCATGGTCTTCCACTGTCTTGGATTGGAGCTCTCTTACTTGACGGTACACTCGGGCACACTATTCCATCTTATTTCTCTTCCTCTTGTTTTGTTAAAGTTTATATAGGAAATACTTATTTCAATATTTTTACTGTTCTTAAAATAGTTTATTTTTCCTTTTTTCCCTATTGGAGCCTCTGAGCTTATAGCATCCTGCTGTTCCAAATATGGTTGTAGCATGGCAAGTAATGATGATAATGATCAGTAACCTATCAAGAGAAAAAATCTATTCCAATAGCCAATGTTCTACAAGAAAATTAATAAGGACTGTTTTAATAAGGGTACCATTATCATTAATAAGAGTATCTAGGGGAACTTGTTTTGATAATGAGTCCTTTAAACTATGATAATTACAAAATTTACGCAGCGGAGACTGTAGCATCTAAACTCTGATTATAGAAGGGATAATATACCTCAAGATAAAAGAAAAATCTATGGAATATGCATTGTAAAAGAGAAGGCTCAAGAAGCTTGTTTATGCTACTATAGCCATATAGAGGCTGTAAGAAACACAAAGAGGTCTTCTGGTGAGAAAAAAAAGACGTTATTTCACGAAAAAAAAAAAATCTAAAAAAACAAGATTACTTTTTTACATTAATTTTACAACACATTTTATTGCTTCCTAATCCACAAACAGTGGCTAACTATTCTTATATCATCCATATGATATAATACAATGATTCCTTGCAGTGTATTATGCACATGAATATCATTGAAATTATCTACATGTACAAGAGCTCTTGCTAAGTTATGAAAATAAGACATATAGTTATTACTACATTCATTCATGCTATTGCTATCCAAACAACTACTGTCAGAGTTTGGGTAACGAGGTACCTTAACAATAGAAAGAATCCTCAAATCTGAAGCTTCCTGTGAAAACCAGATGGAGGTTAACCATCACTGCTTGCAGGCAATTCAAGACAACGATCATGCACTGCAGAATATGGCAATTGATCAGGAGGCCAAGAAGGAGTTAGACCAGAGTACAAAGGAAACACTACTCTCAGAAGTTTCCTGGGTTAAAAACTCTTGATATCATCAACTACTAAAGCCACTGGCAACTACAGTACAATAACTATGGTTGGACAAGACGATCAGTATTTTCAAATTATCACGAATGTGTAACAATATGTTTGGATTCTAGAATTAGGAAGTGGTTTGTTCACTTTTTAGTGTTATCATGTCTTTAGATTTTCGTTGGATTCGAATGACATTAAAAATAAAGAAGTCAAACACTTATCCCAGGAACTTTTGGGCGTAGATGTACATGTTCCGACCTACAATACAAGCTGAAAGGCAATTATTTTTGCCAAGACTTAGGAAAAAAGGGAGGAAAAAAAAACCTATTTAAGATGCTGCTGCTTGTCCCTCTCTTCTTTATTCTTCTTCTTCTTCCTCTGGGTATTTATGGTATGTTAAGAATACCACATAAGAACTCCCAACGAGTGGAAAACCTTTTCGCAGAGAGCAGACTATGAAGAATATTTTTTGCTGAACGAATGAAAGTTTGGCGATGAAAAATCTGCTTTTAGTTTGTTCAGTGTTTGTGTTAAGTGGTATTCCAGACTTTGGTGGGAGGAGGTCATTTACTTTGTGAATATTTGTAAGTGTTTATCTTATCTTTTCAGGGTGTAACTTAGGCATAGAATATCTTTGGTATTAGCTAATCCGATGGGATTTATATTGGGAATTTTCTCTTTTTTAGGTATTAAAAAGCTACGGAAATTTAGTTATACAACGAATCTACGTCTGAAAGTCGTAAAAACGAAATCTTGAACTTTCTGCAATGTTTTCAGAACACGGCCAAAAATGCGCTTACAATCATCGTGTGGTAAAGAGCAGGATTCGCTCAGTTATCATCTTTCATTGTCTAGTCTTCCCAGGTCTTAGCTTTGGTGAAATGGGTGTTTGGGTGCTCACCAGTTGTGTATAATTGTGTTTAATCATGTCTAGCACAAACAAGAGGTAGATTGTTAGAACTGTAACTGAAGAAAGTAGTTGAGATGGAAAACAACTAAGCCATTATATAGATTGCTCTTTTTTCATGTGTTATTCCAAGGATTTGGTTTTCGCTTCTACATTTTGACCCAAAATCAAAATCTATTTTAGGCATTGCTAGAAATAATGAAAATTACAAAGGAAGAAAATATGAAGGGAAAATATCGGTAAGTGGATAACATATAATCATAACTAAAAAATAGCTGACCAAGAAATATAAAACCTTTTAGTATTATCACAGTACTAAGAAAGTAGAGGAAAATTACCCATAAACCGAATATCGACTAGAAAAAGTCCTCAAGAACCGGATAACAATAAAGACCTGAACCTGAACACGTTTCATTGCCATCACCAAGAAAAACAAAAGGATGGAAACATAATCACAGATAAAACTATAAAAAACACCCTGAGAGTGCAGACCTCCGCCATGGCAGCTTATTTCTCGAAACCAGGTTGCCTTTCCCAGAATCAATTTAGACCGTAGGTGTATTTGAAGTCTATGTGACAACCATGTACGAACTTTGGGTTGAGGTTAAGGTTAATTCGGTCTACTTTTCACTCGACCTTGGCCTTGATCTTTGATCTACGACTTTCAAAATTGAATCACAATTAATCGCTAAAAGTTACAATACTATACGAGTGTAACTGTAGCCAGGAAGTTGTTCATAAACAAACAAACAGACAAACGGTAAAACAGACAAACTGGGGAGAAAATATAACCTCCTAATTTTGTTCACAAAGCTAAAAAAGATAGTCAGAAAAGGGTGAATTCAAACACTCCATTTTGTCCGTTGTTCAGAGTTGAATGGTGTGGGTTTCTCTCTTAGGATAAGGCCTTTAATTATATCTTAGTGACTTGCAGAGAGAGAGAGAGAGAGAGAGAGAGAGAGAGAGAGAGAGAGAGAGATAGAGAGAGAATACTATGGTACAATTTCTTATTTCTGTAACCAAGAAATTTCATCTTCACAAAATGGATGACGGGTTTGGGGGTGATGTGTGGAGACCGACCACCCTACCACCAACAATCCCCTCCATCATCATGCTGCATGAGAAGGAAATAAAATGGAAACCGAATATAAAAGGCCACTTGAATTTTTCACTTTATTAGGGTTATATTTATTCGCATAAGCTGCAATTTCAAAATCTGAGGGAGGTAGATCCCCTAATTTTACTTTCTTTTATAATACACGGTCCCTTCCTGCTTTGCCATTTTTTTTCTTATTGTCATAACCAAATTTTCTTTTAAATTGACCTAAAATTTTTCATCTTCATAAGAATTGCGAATATCCAATCTATTATAGGTACAACGAACATCAGACTAGACTAATTTATTTAAATGTCTAACTATAAAATCGATTTTTTTCTGTTCAAAATAAGGAATGAAAAATAGAGTAACGAACAATAAATGATCTTTGCGTTTCTTATATGAGTCTCACAAAAAATAAAATATTTTTATCATATTAGTGCCATTTGGGACGCAACCCGCAGCTTCAAGAGCAGTTACACAAATAGCTAGAGGGAAATGTTCATATAATTATAAGGAAATAACAAGAATCATCAGTAAGTATATTAAGCTTATCATTCAATTAAGTAAGCCTGTCGTAGTAGATAAAATACATTTGTGTTTGATCCCTTTATCAGAACAGTGGTCGTCTCCCTTGTCAATCAAAGGAGGAGTTAAGTCTTTTGAAGTGACCACCCAAGTGGATTCCTTCGCCATCAAACAAACCTGGTTACCATGGTCCTCCAATTCAATCCTTGAGACGGACGTCCAATCCAACACAGCTGTGCCCACTTCCAGAAGCAGCAAGGGGCGGAAGGATTAATAACCTTGAGAGAGAGAGAGAGAGAGAGAGAGAGAGAGAGAGAGAGAGAGAGAGAGAGAGAGAGAGAA
>NC_090741.1:114705819-114708319 GCF_036898095.1 Palaemon carinicauda
ACATAGAATGAGTATATGAAAACCTAGCAACAACGACAGACGAGAAATCCCACCATGACTGACCAAATGCTCCTTGCAGGTTTGATAAAAAAAAAAAAAAAAAAAAAAAAGGGATCTCTAAATCGCGTTATCAGTATCGTGTAATTCATATAACAGACAGACAGACATTCTGGGAGGTAAACCAGCCACACAACTTTTGAAGTGGAGGCAATAGGAATATCTATGTAGAATCATACTAAAGTATTTTCATTTTGAGACATGTACAGCAGTGCGTAGTATATAGAAACTCCCCTTTGATGGCATATGTGGACCATGAAAAAAGCCTTTGATAGTGTGTACCGGACAATTTTGTGGAGAGTCCTGCGTTGTTATGGATTTCTTCTTAAATGTGTAAATTTGATTAAGTCTGTTCATGTGCAGAGCAAGGGTAAAGTTAATGTTAATGGAGTATTATCAAAGGAATTTCCAATGAACAGCGGAGTACTCCAAGGGATTGTGTTGTCACCTATATTGTTTATCATCCTTATAGATTTTGCAATGCGTAGAACTGTCAGAGGTGGTGGAAAAGGATTGGAATTGATTGGTGATACAACTTTAGCAGACCTAGAGTATACTGATGATACTGTCCTTGTTAGAAGAACACCATAGGATTAGCAATGCATGCTTACCAGAATGCATGAAATATCACACGAGGTTGGCCTAAAGATAAAATGAAGAAAGACGGAGATAATGAGAACGGAGTGTGTAATGGTAGATGAAATATCATGTGAAGGAGAAAGGATTAATGAGGGTAGAATCATTTAAGTATTTAGGAACTCTGATCTCCAATACAGGGTCTTTAGTATTAGCGTCTAGTGAAAGATTGAAATAAAGCAAATCAGACATGAGTCATGGTATGACAATGAAACAATTTCTAATAAATATAATAGATTTGAAAACAAATCCTTCAGAAGGATATTGGGTAGTTAAATGGCAGGACAGGATTAGAAATATAACTACAAGAGAGATTACTCTAGTGCCATATGAGGATGAGATCATGATGGCGGGGGTAGATAGAGATGATTTGGGCATGCTCTTCGTATTCCCCAGGAGAGATTAGCTCACCAAACGTTCAACTGGGCTCCATAAGGGACTAGAAGAGTTAGAAGACCCAGGCCAAAATGGTTGAGGACTATGAAGCGCGAAGTAGGAGATGATTAATGGAAAAGTATCGAATTAAAAGCTCAAGATAGAGAGGACTGGCGAAATCTAACCGAGGCCATTTGCGTCAATGAGGCGTAGGAGGAGATGATGATGATGATCATGATTGTTCCTTTCTCTGTCGTAGTCTATATTCAACCAAATTACCCGGTACCAAACTAACAAAATAGATGAATAAGCAAATGGATTAATATATTGATGATAAAAATATATAGATAAATCAATGGATAAAAAGCTACAAAAAACAGGAGGAGGCAAAGTCTCCATGCACTCAAGTTCTGTTCGTAAAACAATGAACAATCTCCTTGAGCAATTCTCTCTCTCTCTCTCTCTCTCTCTCTCTCTCTCTCTCTCTCTCTCTCTGTCATTACACAAACATTTTCATTGTTGTCCGTATGGTCATGAACATTTGTTAATTAAGTTTGACTATTCAAATGATAGCATAGGCATTATCGTGAAAAAAAGCTAACATAAAATTTCTAAGAAATATACTGTCCACTTTTGCAGAGAAACAAGACGAGAAAAAACGCTGAAAAAAAAAAAAAAAAAAATCAATTCATATGTCTCGCTGTCTCTGTCTCTAAATGTCTTTGTGTGTGTTCGTGGGCGACTGCCTTTCTTCAGAACCACGAAATATCCTATTTGTTTTGGCAAATTCCCAAATGACTTTTATTGCGGGTATTGGATTACGCACCATTCCATGTAAATAAAAGTAGTGAAAAGACTATTTGGGGATAGATAAATGCATGGCCGTTTTCTGGTAAATTTCAGGAAAATTACTAAGTTAAAATCTTATATGAGAATAGGCGAAGTATTGTGTTGAATACAAATTATTAAAGGGTCATTTCGGTCTTTATCACATTTAGTTATTTATAATCTAATTGAGAATTGAAAGAATATGATAAAACTCAGTATTTGAAAAAAAGCCTTTATATCAATATCTACTTTGCAACAAAATTATGAAAAGGAACGGAGGACTTGAATTATGAAGTGTTACCCCTTTGAGTTAGTTTCTATCAGTACTTAAAAAAAAAAAAAAAAAAAAAAAACTACGATTGAATGATGACAAAATGTTTCGCTGTTGACATTTTTAATGAATATGACTTATAATCATAGCAAAATTAATAATAATAATAATAATAATAATAATAATAATAATAATATAATAGAAATAATAATAATAATAATAATAATAATAATAAAAATAATAATCCTCATCCTGATAATCATCACCATCATTATTATTATTATTATAATAATAATAATAATAATAATAATAATAATAATAATAATAATAATA
>NC_090741.1:114713319-114716692 GCF_036898095.1 Palaemon carinicauda
CTATCTTATATATTATACTAGTAGTTATTTCCAATATATCTTGGGTATCCCTGCCCAGATATTTGCTGAACCCAATTTTATATTGATGGATGAATATTTCATCAATATTCTGATTTGAAATCAGTTTCTATTTACCTTGCAATATTAAATTTCGTAAAGGGCCGGTGGTGTGACGCCTCTAACCCCTAAAGGGTAGAGCCCTTATCCCTGAGTTTCCCTGTTCAGGAAACTTCCTGATTTAATATTGTAAACGAGGTTGCAGCGAATAGATGGGTTGGGATACACAAATAAATGTCTTTTAATTTCTAATCAACATATCTTGGATGCGAGCTTCTGCTGTTACCGCTCCTATTTCGAAAGAATGACATTCCTTCGATACTCTGTGTATCAATCCTCCTTACCTCACAGCGTTAAGCATAGAAGGGGACAGTGCATGTACACTTCCTTACACCTAGGTGTTCGAGCCCCCTTTTCTTCAGGGAATTCACCGGTTGGAGGAATTTCCTTAAGACTGAGGAGAAGTAACAGCATTGGCTCACAGGGGATTCACGGCTATGTGTCTCCCACTATCTCTTTTAGCTTTCTGTCCTAAGCTATTTTGTCAAAAGATAATTTTGCAAATTGCTTATCGATGCGATAATCAATTGAATACTCCTTTCTGTTCTCCCTTCCTTACAAGAGGGACACCAGATGATGCATTGCAGTCTTCTGCAGTTATAAAGATGAGTATTTTCACGGACATAATATATGCAGCTTCCCTCAGCAATATTATTTCCAAAATCGCTAATCTACAAGACGGCAGTCTAGAGCTGTCAAACTGTGGTTGGTTTCGTTTCGAAAGTTATCTCTTAAATGAGGTTCAACTGCGAACTCGTAAAATGCATAAACTCTACGGGAATTAGACCGAAAAATTCACTTTCTCATTACTAAAAATGCCGATTTAGTGCGCCTTTTAAAGGTTTTTAAGGTCTAAACCCCACCCCCCAACCCTGCCTCTCAAGTTGAGGTTGCAGACGCTAACGGCATTGGTAAGTCTGAGTAGGACTCGAACCCCCGACTGACAAACACCGGGCAGAGACTCCACATTCAAGCCACACCTTGTAGTGAAATCAACGACAGCAGTCATTGTTTCACTGTCACATCTGACTCCGCCGCCAAGAGCCGGAAGTGTGTGCCCTTGGTCACCACCCAGTCAATAGCTGAGTTGGTATACCTTCAATAGACAGCCTGCTAATTACCGGCGGTCTGCCGACAGCCCGAGAAGTCTCCTCTGGTTCAGAGATCCGCTGACTATGTGTATAGTTTTCACTACTACCCAGTCACATTGAATACTGGCTAGGATGGTGTGATATCTGTCAGCGACCCGCTGACAGCTGACAAGTCACTGATATGTCGAAGACCTGCTGGCCATATCGGTACTGAAGTACTGTGCCAGTTAACTTACCTCCAAGCACTAGCCTTGACGGTAACATGCCAGTTGTATAGGGGTATACAATACCCTGTACACCTGCAGTTTAGCACCATATCGCAGACAGAAATCCTTGGTACATAACCATACAATAGAATGGTTTTCCAGTACGTTGTGCTTCTAAGCACAACCCCTTGCTGAGACCTACCTGATTTGGGGTATCCAATTCCCCCCCCCCCCCCATTTTTTGTCCTTACGCTGATGCTTCATCAGCCTCTTGAATCTCATTATTAATTCCCCCGGATGTAGGGCGCTACTCTAGCCTTATGGACTAGAATCTTCCATCGGCCTCTTCTTGAAAGGGGATGCCCTAGAATCAATAATTAGGAAAACCGCAGCAGTTGGCTGGAAGGATTTACACGTCTGTGTTTCTCCTCTTTTCCAGCGTACTTATCTTAAGCTTTATACGATAGAAAGGAATCTTCTATTACAGTGAAACACTGAAATGCTGATATAGGCAAACGGTCAGGTATGGCCTGAAAGGAGAACGGAAAGGTTTCTTAGTTCTCCCTAGGATGTTAAACAGCATCCCACAGTCACAATGACCGTTGTTCCACAGACAGTCTGATTTATACACCTTCGGATCAAGCGAAGCAAACAGACGCTTCTGGTAGGAGGGAAGTTCCTCCTGGATTGCCGGACCTTCGATCACTGGAGTCCAAGGCCTGACCCAAGATGAGACTAGAATGGAAATGGACATACCTCCATCATCCTTTCCTCAACTCTTCTTATATTCAAATTCCCCCTAGAAGAGTATACCTTAAAGCTCTAGAGCATACTAGCGGTGAGGAAAGTAGAGTCCATCGATTTCCAATGAAGGCAGTTTAGTGTTCACATGAAAGACTCAAGAAATCTCAGTCATTCTGGACTTGGCGCCACGCAAAAAGTTCCAATAGAACAGCAAGTTCAGAATGATAATCCTTCTGAACATAAGGACCTATCCAGTAAGGGGTGTTGACAATCTAGCCAGCCCTGGAAGATGTCTATCAGCAACTTCCAGTCAGTCACCCCTCCCCTCCTACCTAGGATCCAAGTTACAGAAGATAACATTTATCCTGGACGAGATTCTCGTCGGAGTAGTTTCAGTCCTAGGATCCTTAAGGAATTAGCAGACACAGTCAGGTGAAACCAAGCCTAGAAAGAGCTCAGGCAACAATGGCCCTGGACGACAGGCTGGGGTGGGCAGCACCCAAAATGACTGTCTATGAGCATCCATGGAGATGATCCGGCCCTGGAACATTGAGGATGCAAATAATAGAATCTCGATTCTCTCCAGCTCAGGGGCTTCAATGTTTTAAAAAACCATTGAAACCTGTAGTCACCCTGGGGATGTAAAAGGAGATCGCAAGGTCTGTTAAGAGACTATGGTAATCAGTCAGGATTCCATAACGCTGACAGGGAGGAGTTTCGAACTCTCTCCAGTTCACGATGATGACAGACCCAGTGCTACGTGCACAACTATAAGATGCGCTAAGAGGCTGGAGAAGATACGCATCAAACGCTCGAAGAGATCTAATAGGACCAATGATGGTTATTCCCTCTCCGCTTACCCTACAATGACCAAGGGCCACGGACCCGTAGGCCATTTTAAGCCCAGTAATGGGTGGATAAACTCTCTCCACACAGATTGGACCTCCTCAGGTTGATCTGGGGCATCGAAGCGATAATGAGGCGTCGAAACTGTCGAGGATAAGGGACGTCTCATTTCATTAGGGAATGCTAGCCATCCCTTCCTTAAGGGAATGGCGCCTATCAGCAGCGTTTATATATGATCCGCAAGGTGACAGCGGATGCTCTTCTCGGGTTCCACCCAATAGAGTTGGAATGGTACACGGACGCAGACCCATTCCTCCCAGAAAGGGACAAGTCCCCGAGCTGCAGTTCGTTCTCTTCATCATGCCTTTC
>NC_090741.1:114726715-114734015 GCF_036898095.1 Palaemon carinicauda
TGTATACTGTTAATTTACACTAGAGTAAAAAAGTGCTTGCCACAAGTGTCCGCATTATGCTATAGTTCACCGACGACAATGGAACAGTTCGTAAGGACACTTTCGTGGCGTATCGCTCAGTTTGTAGTAACATACAGTGACTACACACGCACCCTCTTAATTAGTCGTCCCAAATTAATTACACTGTTCCTCGCAGATTTAAAACAGAAGTTTAAAGGATTCTACCTGCTGCTACCACAGAATTCTTAAGTTGCTCCACTAGCTTTGCATAGTGCGTATAGAACACCTTGGATGACTACCAGCCGGTGTACAAACAAGGATGTTCAAAGTCCATATAATTAAAGAAATTTTATGGAAGAGGCAACTTTCCTCGGATCATGACTAACTGGTGTACTGTCTGGATCCGTTCTGCGAATAACATGGGTGAGTTTCTCCCTTAGTTATAGAAAACTTTGAACCCAGGGTTTCTCTTCTGAACAACTGTCCTCCCATAAAGTCTGAAGTTCTATGAAGATAGACCTTATGCACTCCACTGGACATAGAGACGCATCTTCCTTCAGAGGGCAGATTCTCTAGGGACCCAATCTGGTGGTGGGTAGCTTGTTCTTGGCAAGAACCGTTGGGTCTGGAAATAGATTCAGTTCTCCCTCCAAGAACTGAACGTGGCCTTCATCTCTAGAGAGAGCCACTATTTCACTAACTCTGGCCCCAAAAGCGAGTACAAGCAGAAATATGACTTAAAATTCAAGGCCCTCTAAGCGCATTCCTCATTGTTCATTATTTATACACAATAAAGAATCTTATCTACTGACCATGCAAAGGGTCCTTGGAGGCGCCTTTGTAGTTCATTAAGAACGTCGTTAAAAAGGTCGACCTGTAAGGCATATTGTATCTGTCTTGTCAAGGCAGACTTGAACAAAAGAATTGTGTTGGCTGCTAAACCTTGCCCATGAAGGTGAATGAAGAATGATAAATAGGAATCTGTCTAGATTTCTTTTGGTTTCTTCGCCTTGACAAGGGATATCTGTTTCTTCCCTGAAGCCTCATAATGTCTTCTGGTTACCTCCAAAAGTCTGAACTGACTTTTAACACTGAATCTTTTTCTCATCGTTAAGGAGAGATAATCATGAGATGTAGGTTCCGTGTTTTCTGTGATGAAGCGAAGACAGTCGACTTCTGTACTCGGTGAGACAGGGATGGATCCGGTAGCAGTACGAATTTTAGTCGTAGTTCCAATGCCAGAGGGAACCACACGCTATTTGGCCACTTGTGGGCCACTATTGCTGCTTCCCCTTTGAAGGATCTCAGCTTTTCGAGGACTTTCAAAAGGAGGTTGTGCGGAGGGAACAGATAAATACTGGACCATCTGTTCCAGTCCAGGGACATAGCGTCCACTGCCTCCGCTAGCGGATCATCGCATGGGACACGTAACGATCTATTCTCTTGTTGTCTTTCGTCACAAAGAGGTCTATCTGCAGCTCTAGGCCTTGACTCGAGATGAAGGAGAATGATCCTGCGTCAAGGGACCATTCTGACTCTATAGGTGTAAACCTGGATAGAGCGTCCGCTGTCACATTCGGAACCCTTGAATGTGAACTGCTGACAGTTGCCATTTCTTCCATTCCGCCAAACGGAATATGGCCAACATCACTTGGTTGATTTGAGGTGACCTCGACCTTTGTTGATTCAGGCATCTCACTACCACCTCGCTGTCTAGAACCAGTCTTATGTGGGTCGAGTGGCGAGGAGAAACTTTCTTTAGTGTCAGAAGTACTGCCATGGCTTTCTAGAAAGTTGATGTGAAATTACTTGAAAAGATTGGACCAAGCTCCTTGGACTCTCATCTGATGAGAGTGACCTCCCCAGCCTTCCTTTGAAGCGTCTGTGTGGATAGTTACTGACGGGGGAGGAGGTTGAAGAAGTATTGATTTCTTCAATTGCTTGGCATTGGACCACGGCTTGAGAAGCGTTCGCAGTCGAGTCAGTAGTGGTCTTATTAGAACTCTTCGCGCGTTTGATGCGTATTTTCTCCAGACTCCTGTTGCATCCTTAAGCTGTGCTCTTAGCCCTGGATCTGTTATCGAAGCAAACTGTAGAGAGCCCAGCACTCTCTCTTGTTCGCGTATTGATATCCGTCTCTTGACAGATCCTACTATTTCTTTCCTCTTCTTACTAGGAATGGAAAGTCGATGTGACTCCAAATTCCAATGGATTCCCAACCACTGAAATTTTTGAGCTGGAGAAAGACGAGACTTTTATATGTTGATCTTGAATCCCAGATGTTCCAGTAACTGGATCACTATCTTAGAAGCTTGCATGCATTCTGTCCTGGATGATGCCCCACACCAGCCAGTCGTCCAAGTAAGCTACTACTTGGACCCTTTTAGGCATGATTGATGGACGGCTGCGTTCGCGAGCTTCGTGAAAATCCTAGGGGCTATGTTTAGCCCGAAAGGCATGGCTCTGAAGGCGTAAAGTTTTCTATGTAACTTGAAGCCTAGGTAGGAGGAGAGGTGACGATTAATTGGAACGTGCCAATAAGCGTCAGACAAGTCTATAGAGACAGTATATGCCCTTCTGGGCAGTAGGGTCCTTATGTGTTGAAGCGTGAGCATTCTGAACTTGTAGTTCACTATGAACTTGTTGAGTGGCGACAAGTCTAGAATAACTTTGAGTTTTTCTGAGTCCTTCTTTGGAACACAAAACAACTTCCTTGGAATTTATGGACAACTTTCCGGATTACTCTTTTGTCTAAGAGTTCTCGAACATAATCTTCCAGAACGGGGGATGAGTGTTGGAAGAATTGAGGGAATTGAGGTGGAGGACTGCTCCAGCTCCAACCTAATCCATTTTTAATTAGGCTGTGGGCCCAAGGATCGAAGGTCCAGCGATCCCTAAATATCTGTAGTCTCCCTCCCACTGGAAGTATCTTACTTCTGCTGTTGTGGACCTGAGGCCTTGCCTCCTTGACCGCATCCTCCCCTGTATCCCCTTCCTCTTGAAGGGCGTCTAGAAGAACCTCTGGCTGTTCCTCTAGCTCTTGAACGAAAGGAAGAAGTCTGCCTTTCGAAGGCTGGGTTAAAAACTGGCGACTGTGTCGCCACTTGTTGAGGTACCAGCTGGTACGTGGTTGCAGGCTGTGCCACTATCTGAGGCACCGCGGTCACAGGAAGTTGTTGTTGAAGTTGCTGTCGGTAGGGTTTAGCCGGCCGAGCAGATGGCCTAGGCCTTTTTGTCTTCCTCTTGGGTTGGGGACCCTCATCCGGAGGAGACTTTCTCTTAAGATCTAAGCTCCACTTTTTGAGAAGGTTCCTATTCTCTGTGGCGGCCTTGTCTACTACCTCTTTACCCCAAATACGGTAGGATATCAGTTTCCTCGGTTCGTGCATCACCGCAGACGAGGCAAACACGAACTCTCTACAGGCTCTCCTAGCTTTAATAAAGCTATAGAGATCCTTCGTAACTGTGGCCAGATGGGTTTTGGCCACAACCATGAACATGTCCTGGTTCTTGGGGTCACTTGCCATCGTTTCTAGTGTTGTTTGCAACGACATCAATGCCGCAAGTCTTTCACTTGGCCTCTCTTGCTTTCTACGCAAGAGAACCTCCGACAGTTTTGGAAGTGCCTCACCGAACTGGCGTTCAGCAATATCAGCTTCCAGCTTCCCGACTGAGAAGGTAAAGTGTACGTACTTCCAGTCTCCTTGGTCCAAGGGCAAGGTCAGAGATATCGGCTTGCACTCCTCCAAGGAGGGGCATGTTTTCCCTGCCTACACCGCCTTTAAGACTGCCTTGAATCCCTTTTTCAAGAAGGGAAAGGCTCTGATAGGAGAGGCCACAAAGGAGGGAAGCCTCTTACTCAAGGTGGCCCGAAGCCCCTATCTTTCATCGAGCTCGCTAGTAATGTCTGAGCTTTACTATGGTCAAAAACTATGACCTCCTTCGGCTCCGTCTCCTCCTTTGAGGCTGGCTCCTTCCTAAGACGGACATAGCAGTCCGGATAAAGATCTTTGTTGAGCCAAAATTCCACTTCTTCCGGGAAATTGCTCCCAACTTATCTGAGATCAGGATCTTACCGTTTGTCATTGGCATGTGTTCGGCATACCTCCTAGGATTGGTATCCGAGCACAAAGGAAGATCCTTCACGCTGAACCGCTTCTGGGGCCCACGTGATGCTGCAAGTCTACTTATCACCAGTTTCATTGCAGCTTCCTTCTCATCATTCTTCCTTTGAATTTGTTGGATCATCTCAACAATGGAAGGAAGAGTCCTTCCCAGTTCATCTGGGATAGCAGACGATGTAGAAGGAACAGGTTCTGTGTCTGGAACCAATGTAACCGACACTTCGTCGATTTCTTCCTCTTCTACTTGAGGAGCCTGGAACAGCACCTCCTCCTGACCTTCTCCTAGAAGGTCCTTCTCAGTAGAATCCGACACCTCCGAAATCCTATCGTCCAATTGGATGTCTTGAAGGGCGGCCCAGACTTCAGAATCTACCGGATTCTGGGCAGTTGGTATCTCCACCTGAGGCTGGGGGATGATTTCATCAACCGATGCTTTAGGGAAAAGGTAGGCCCGGCTGTCGGCTGTTAAGCCGGCAGCTGGGTAGGGGTGCAACACAATAGTCAGAGAAACAGTATGGATGTAAGGATATAAGGCGGCATTGCCATACGACCTTCCATCCAGAAAGAGTAAACTTATGGAACGGGAAAATGTAGCATTCAGGGTTCCAAAGAATCCATAGCCTGCTGGGCTCTACTGGCAGACATGGAAGGGAGACCAAAGGAGGTCTGGGGTTCACTCTGCAGAGAACAAAGGGTGTCTGCCGGCCGACACGTAATGCCAGCCGTCAAAGAGCTGAGCCGGTCCTCCATCTTAACCTACACTAGGTATGGAAGTAGGACTGTGGCCAAAAGAAAATAAAAGAAAGAGAGGTGGGAAAGGGATAAGGGTCTTATAGATTTCGTCCTAGCAAGAGACACACTCGGCAGTTAGGGAAGCTCATCCTAACGTAGAGTAGTTTATTAGGGAGGAAGACTGGCAATACTTGCTATCCTCCTCCCAACCAGAACAAAGTTAGGTGAAGTTTTTTCGCCGGGTAACAGAGAAAACTCATTCTCCAGCCCGAGAAAAACAACACAGGATAGTCTGTTATGCCACTAGAGGAAGAAATCATCTCTTACAGAATCCTTCCAACATGGACTAGGGAAGCAAAGCTTCTTCTGTGCGCACCTAACTTAGCAAAGGAGACTCATTCTCTATGCTAGAAGGAAGCAGACCACAGACTAGAAACTCTGATTTTCTGCCCTAACCCAAAAAACCTGTCACTCCGGTTATCAGGTCAGGACAGACATATCCTAGAATAGTTATACCTGAATTATTATACAGATAGAACCACTAGGATTAAGCCGAATACTTACAGAGGGAGAGAGGGATTGAACTTAGCCTCCGGAGGAGAAAAGAACAATCGGGGATGTGCGAAAGTATACTACTGTACCTAGATTACTAGACTAGGTAAAGTGAGAATCGATTACGTAACCGAAACTCTCGTATACAATCTTGGAAAAAAAAAATTCAACAATGTCTTACATGTATAAAATATTTGCCTATAGCTTCAATAATATAACACTCAGAAAAACTTATATCATTCATGAAAGTACTAGGGCCAGACGCCTAGGCTACTAGGCCTCGCGAAGGGCAAGATCGGTACCCTCGACCCTGTCGAAATCGCCGAACTAAAAACTGACGGTAAGCATTCCTAGAGGAGCTAAATAGCTAGATTATTAAAGCATAACAAACCGGGAACGTCGCTCTAGCTAAATATATGACCCATAAATAGCGAGCGATAACATCCAGGATCCCTCCGGTAGGCAACAGCTCTTGTTTACGTTAATATCACTTTTGATTTAATTCAAAACGACAAGAGCTTACATTTATACATAGTAAAGATAATACTCAACTTTCCAGAGGCAAAAGAGGAAAGAGAAGTCATCAAAATGTTGAATAAAATACAAAATAACGAGAGAACACAAGGGAAAACTCCGAGTAGTAGAGCTACACGAAAAGGAATAAAGAGGGCGCTACCGCCTTCATCAGATACACACTGGAAACGGAATAGATTCTTGTCACTATAACCCCTCGAAGCGTTAATACTGTTCGGGGTGAAGATAGCTATGTGATGTGTCAAGAATATGTTCTCTGATATTATGCGAAATCCCTGTGAGATTATTTAGGGATATTCGCTCCAGGAGTTAGAATTCTGGAAACCTTAAGGTAAAATTCTCTGGGAATATCACTGTAGTCAAATATACCATAGAAAGCTACCTATTAGGAACTTCCATCAGAACGACATGGCCTGAACCCAAATATATATATATATATATATATACTGTATATATATATATATTTAAATATATATATATATATATATATATACATTATATATATATATATATATATATGAATATATATATATATATATATATATATGTAGAAATTACGAAAGCTGACACGTGATGAATATGAAATGTATTATAGCCACGAAAAGAAAAATGAAAAAGACTTGATTGGAGTTAGTACTTTCATCCACTCATAACATTATCAAACTCAGCAATGAGAATACATATACAAAGACATCGTATTTATACAGGAGAAGAGGATCCAACAGCTGTCAGATTCCTAATAATTCCGGAGAAGTCAGATTTTAGATAAAAGGATAATACTGGATTAACGGAAAACAGACCTGGGCTTAGATTCAAATTTCTACCTTGAGTACAGGAGATTAAATATGATTCAACAATATTCCTTTGGAAGTAGTCACATACATAGATCACTTTTGGTTGGCCAAAGGCGGAAAAAGTAATCCATGTAAATGACTATTTTAATGATATCGGACAGATGATATATATATATATATATATATATACACATATATAATTATTATTATTATTATTATTATTATTACTTGCTAATCTATAACTATATTTGGAAAACCAGGATGCTATAAGCCCTGGGGCTCCAACAGGGAAAATAGCCCGGTGAGGAACGGAAAAAGGAAAAATAAAATATTTTAAGAAGAGTAACATAATGAAAATAAATATCTCCTATACAAAATATATAAACTTCAACAAAACAAGAGGAAGAGAAATTAGACAGAACAATATGTTGGAGTGCACCCCCAAACAAGAGAACTCCCACCCAAGACAGTAGACGACCATGGTACAGAGGCTAAGACTAGATAACGATGGTTTGATTTTCAATTGTCCTTCTCCTAGAAAAGCTTTTTACCATGCTAAAGAGT
>NC_090741.1:114741538-114744038 GCF_036898095.1 Palaemon carinicauda
AGCTCAGTAACTTTCAATGAAGGTAACTAACCCATTTGGTTTTCAATATAAAACCCTTTCATATTAGTTTGAATTCAAGAACTTATTTTGTAAAATTAATAAATTCCATAAACAGATGGATTAACTTCGATGTAATCCTGAAACTGGACACACAAAGTATATTTTTCCCCGCAAACCTGAGCTGAGTAAGAAAAGTGTTCTGTTTGTTGCTTCCCTTGTCTCAGGTTGATGAGCGATGAGAGTTTTCTTCTTGCAACAAAAGTCTTCATC
Organism: Palaemon carinicauda; assembly: GCF_036898095.1. Classification (NCBI taxonomy): domain Eukaryota; kingdom Metazoa; phylum Arthropoda; class Malacostraca; order Decapoda; family Palaemonidae; genus Palaemon; species Palaemon carinicauda. Next base: position 114,741,809 of record NC_090741.1, read on the forward strand.
AACCCACAAAGGAGCTGTCCGCTGGAACACAAGATCCCTGGAAAGGTTGTTCACATTCAAGATAGCAGAGTGCCGAAAGTGCTAGAGAATAAAGCAGTGTTTTCTGTCTAATAAAACAGAACGGAAAAAAGCAGAAAAAAAAAATGCCAACTTGATATAGTAGGATTGCGGGTATTGATTACATTTCTGGTACTGAGCGTGAGTATTATCACAGAATCTCATAAAAATACTCTTATTGAAAATACATATTTTGAAAAATGACTTTGATTATAGACAGAAAGAAAATATAATTCTGTGACAGGTGAAATAAGCTCCAGAAAGCTAACAGTAATTGAAAATTAATATCAATTTAATTGTTTATAATGATAGGAAGTCACAGATTAAGAAAAACAAAATTAAAGAGTAAACGTCTGCAAAGACGATTTCATTTTATAAATAAATGATAGTTTCAATCGCTACCAAACAAATGAAGATTGAAATATCCTTTGCAGAGCAATGTGTCTACTAAGAAATGGGTTTAAAATCTGAACTAAAGAATGAAGGTACATCCTGAACCGTTTTACAATTGTCTACTTTGTAATCTATTATTATGGCTGACATGATAGCCTACTTAACTGACAGGTCTCTCTCTCTCTCTCTCTCTCTCTCTCTCTCTCTCTCTCTCTCTCTCTCTCTCTCTCTCTCTCTCTCTCTCTCTCTCTACTCTGGATATAAGATTATTTTGGAAATGACATTCAGACCAAGATTGAAAAGAAACAATAGAGCGAAAAGTGGAAGATTTTAATGACCAATTGAGTCTTTCAAACATGATTCCATTAAAGTAATTAGATCAAATTGGTAAAACAATCACAAGAAATGGAATCTTAATCGACAATGATGAAAACTGGTCTTGACTTTTCATGGGAAAAATTCAAGTTTTGACTTTTCCTGAAGATGTCTTTTTGAGATTTGAATGCATCAATTTGATTCATAGAAATCTATGTACAGGGTTATGACTGACTTATTTTAAATAAATTCAATAATCATAATATTGTAGAAAGGACCTTCTATGTTGAAACTTGAGATTTATTTGGATATCTGTGAATTATAATCAACCACCTAATACGCTAAATATCCGGAAGATATTCTATCTCAATAATATAACTCACCATATGTGAAAACATTAAAATATAGAAAATATATTCCTTGTTTGCAGTTTAATACTCTAAACTTTCAGAAAAAAAGTGTAGTTTTTTTATAGAATATGACATCTAAAATATTTCTATTTTGATATTTTAGACGTACCAACATAACACTGATGAAATTTTTTACATAAAAAAGATATGTAAAAAAAAAAATATTCTTACTAATTTCAATACCTAATATGCACGAGAAACATTATATCCTAGATTTGAATTATTTTTTTTTTTCATTAACGCAACTGTTAATTTTATTAAACAACTGACCTGAAATATTTAGGTTTCTACTTGAAGAACCAGACCTTTATCTGCATACGTGACAAAGGTATAAAAGAGTTCCATTGGAAGGGATCTGATTTAAATATGGGAAGTTGTCGGTTTCCTAATGAAAGAGTGAAGTTTCTACATACTTCGTTTTATGGTTTTAAATGGTACGACACATATTTGGGCTGAAGGATATAATGTATTATGATATTTAAATTCTTAATCTTATACTAGCCAGGGGTTTTAACTGATAAGAATTACGAAAGAATTATTTTAGATAATACTGAAGAGAATATTTAGATAGTACAGCAAATGAGACTGACAAAGCTATGAATTCAAGACGTGGTTATGTTGTTGGAATTTCTCATAGAATTCTAAATGAAATATCTATGGGGGCCAAGAAGAAGAAGCATTTACCCATCTAAAAGAGAGGTGGATCTGTTATAAGAGAAGATGAAGAAAGACAACGTTGTATGGAACACTTTAGTGAAGTTAGGAATAAGAGATATGATGGGAATAATTCGATTAATATGCTTGAAGCTGATGAAGACCTTGATGTTCCCATGAATGAATTCGGTGTGTTTGAAGTCGAAGCTATCCTGAAAAAAAAAAAAAAAAAAAAAAAACTAAATATGAAAAGCCCCGAGATACGATGGTATAACCGCTGATATAATATTGGCCAAAAATTAAGTGACTTCTGGAGTACTTACAAGATTAATTTGTAGAATGTGGCATGAAGAGGCAAAACATGATATGGTGGTAATTACAGAGGCGTAACACCTATATCA
>NC_090741.1:114746538-114753069 GCF_036898095.1 Palaemon carinicauda
GATCTACACATTTCGTCATAAATCAAATGACCCAATTGACCTATTTAACATCTTCTTCTTATTTGATGGCTGCTTTTCTTGTCCCATACAGCAGGGGAACCCCACTCTCTACAGGACCTCCACCGTCGTTTTACCTTGTTTGTTTAAAGTATATAACATTTTATATCGCGTATTGTTAATTTACTGATAAATCATCAATCCCCCCCCCCTCCCTCTCTCTCTCTCTCTCTCTCTCTCTCTCTCTCTCTCTCTCTCTCTCTCTCAAACATCAAAGAGCCCTTTCACTTCCCCATTCATAAAGGATCTTGTTAAGGAAGCTACTTTCATGTCCCTTTGGCTCCTCTTATTTCCTTTACAGGATTAATCTAATTCACCTAATATTTCTCTAACAAAGATGGAACGAAGATTAAATTCTTTCTTTTGAAAGATTGAAATCAACTGATTATTGGTTGGTTCTTTCAAGTGCTTCAATTTAGTACATCTGTGTATAGTAAAAGATAATTATCTATTAAATTCCTTCCAACGGAAGAAGAATTAGAATGACTTTACACCGAATATAATTAACTCGCAAAAATATATTCATTTGCAATACAAAAGGGATTTCATTTACTCTCGGATTTGCAGAGGAATGATAATAATGATTTCCCTTTTACCAGAAGAATATAGAAAATAACATAGTACTTATCATACATATTGGAAGGTATAGAAAAACAAATATGTACAGTAAAGGTTTTTTGTAACTAATCACTATACAGAAGTTTAGGTTTGTTGAGTCAATAGAAGATTAATATAACTTTATATATAAAGAGTCTCTCAATAACATATGTAATTACCATGATGTGTGAAAATTTCACCTGAGTCTAATTCACGTTAAAATTTTGTCAAACGCAACACTATGGAATGAGAATATAATAAATGTTCACATATTAATACATAACTTCCTGTAGAATCCATTTCTCTCTCTCTCTCTCTCTCTCTCTCTCTCTCTCTCTCTCTCTCTCTCTCTCTCTCTCTCTCTGTCAAGGTTGTTAATCCTTCCGCCCCTTGCTGCTTCCGGAAGTGGGAGCAGCTCTGTTGGATTGGACGTCCTTCTCAAGGACTGAATTGGAGGACCCTGGTAACCAGGTTCGTTTGGTGGCGAAGGAATCCACTTGGGTGGTTGCTTCAAAGGACTTAACTCCTCCTTTGATTGACAAGGGTGACGACCATAGTTCTGACAAAGGGATCAAACACAAATGTATTTTATCTACTACGACAGGCTTACTTGGTTGAATGATAAGCTTAATATACTTACTGCTGATTCTTGTTATTTCCTTTTAAATATATGAACATTTCCCTCTAGCTATTTGTGTTCTGCTCTTCCAGGTGCGGGTTGCGTCCCAAATGGCACTAATATGATGGAAATATTTTATTTTTCGCGAGACTCATATAAGAAACGCAAAGGTAATTTATTGTTCGGTACTCTATTCTCCATTTCTTATTTTGAACAGAAAAAAAAGATATTTTAGAGTTAGATATTTAAATAAATTAGTCTAGTCTGATGTTCGTTGTACCTATGATAGATTGGATATTTATAATTGCTTTAAAGAAGAAAAGTTTTAGGTCAATTAAAAAAAAATTTGGTTATGACAATAGGAAAAAAAAAATTGGCAAAGCAGAAAAGGACCGTGTAAAATTAGGGGATCTGAATCCCTCAGATTTTAAAATTGCAACTTATGCGAATATATATAACTCTAATAATGTGAAAAATTCAGGAGGCCTTTTATGTTCGGTTTCCATTTTATTTCCTTCTCATGCAGCATAATGATGGAGGGGATTGTTGGGGGTAGGGTGGTCGATCTGCACACATCTCCCCCAAACCCGTGACCCATTTTGTAAAGAAGAAATTTCATAGTTACATAATTCAAAAATCGTACCATAATAGTAGTGAAATCTTTAGGGATTAATTGTAATGTTAAGACGTGGAAATTATTAAATTTTTAAACTCCTTGGTCAAAAGTCTAGGTCAAGGTCGAGCAAAAGGTCGACCAAATTAAAACTAACCTTAACCTTAAGTTCTTGCATGGTTGTCACACTGACTTTAAGTGCGCCAACGGTCTAAATTGATTCTGGGAAAGGCAAGTTTTCTTTGTGATCACATTTCTGTCACTTTTGCTTCTCTTGGGGATGGCAATGAGAAATGTTTGGGTTCAGGTATTTTTTATTTTTTTTTTTCGTCCTCTTTGTGAGGACATTTTAAAGTAGATATTCGGTTTACGGGTAATTTACCTCTACTTTCTTAGAACCGTGATAATATTAAGAGGGTTTCTATTTCTGGGTCAGTTATTTTTAGAATAAATGTTATCCACCAACGGATATTTTCTTTTTCTATTCCATTTTTTGGTGATGACAATTTGGAGTTTTCCTACTTTCTTATTTTCATAATTTTCTAGCAGTGCCCAAAATAAATTTTCATTTTGGGTTATAATGTAAAAGCGAGAACCGATACCCTGGAATAGCACATAAAAAAGAGTAATCTTTGTAAGGGATGAGTTGTTTTCCATCTCAATTACCTTCTTCAGTTACGGTTCTATCAATTTACCCTTCGTTCGTACTAGATATGACAAAACATATGCACAACTGATCAGTGTTCAAGCCCTAACCTCACCCAAGCTAAGATCTGGGAAGACCAGTAAATGAATGATTATAACTGAGCAAATCCCACGTTTTACCACACCATGTTTGTCCACGTTTAAATATTATATGACTACAATAATAATAATTTATCAGACCCGTTGTATAGAGTAAGCTGTCTCTCTCTCTTTTTCTCTATCTCTCTCTCTCTCTCTCTCTCTCTCTCTCTCTCTCTCTCTCTCTCTCTCTCTCTGAGCAATTTCCCCTAGATATCCTGCTTCTCGACGGTATGTCTATTTGCTTAACCTAGTCACCACATGGCTCTGCTGAGCAAATGTTGAATTATGCGTTATCTTTAATGGTGAGCTAACAGTCGGTCAAGATCAGTGTTCCCGAGTCCTTCGTCTCAATTATTGGACAAAAAAAGAAAGGAAAAACTTCATTTGAATCGTTACTTTGTTTATTACTCCTTTTATAGTTTTCGTCTCTTCATTATTCTACTTGGCTATTTATCATATCTTTTTATTATTTTATTTACCTTTTATAGTTCTTCTTTATACTATTTTTCTGATTTATGTTCTTAAATTTCTTAGCGTTTGTTTATTTTATATTAAGATAATGATAATAATAATAATAATAATGATAATAATAATAATAATAATGAACGGATTTTGAAGCGAAGTGAAAAATCTATTTTTGGGTGAGGTAGCCATGTCTTCCTGATGGAAGTTCCTTCATTAGTAGCTTCCTAGGTTATATTTGACTACAGTGATATATCCCAGAGAATTTACCAAAGGTATCCAGAATTCTAATTCCTGGAGCGAATATCCCTTAAAATTGTATATCGCATAATCAGAGGACGTATTCGTAACACATCTCATAGATATCTACACCCCCAATAGCGTTTCTGCTTCGAGGGGAAAAAGTGGCAAGAATATAGGAGAGTCATTAAAGAGGCAACGCTCTCGACACTCCTACTGTACTGTAGAAAGTGCAACGAATCGCCACCGCGAGGCGCCACCAAGCCATTCTTTGTAGCTTTGTAGGTGTTGCAGATACAGTACCACAGGGAGGGATTCTTATCCTTTTGTCAAAAAGAGGGTGGGTCCATCAGGATGACATGGCTACCTCACCCAAAAATAGATTTTTCGCTTCGCTTCAAAATCCATTTATTGGGCTCAGGCCATGTTGTCCTGATGGAAGTTTACCAGAGCATTAATGTATTGGTGGATTTTCAATAGTGCCGTTATCTCGAGATAAATATTTCCTATTTGGTCTTCTAGACCTGGAGACACTTGATGTTACCGTTATACATCAATTGACTGAACATAAACTATGTCAGTTCTTCCTGCCCCCTACAGGGAAGATTCTGGGTAGACTCTAGGAAAAATCTCAAGGATTGTGAGTTCAAGGAACAAACTAGCAAACAGTTTGTATATTAGTGTTATCATATATATAAAGTATAGTTTGTACTTAAATGGAATATTTCTGTATAGGTTACTAATAACTCCCAAGTCTGGCTGAAAAGAGACAGACAGGTTTACATACGTGTAGGAAACCTTAGTTCAGTAAAATAAACAGTTTAGTACAATCAGTTCTTACCTGTTTGCTTGGAACAGTCATAACCTTAGTTGCCCAATATTTTCTTAAATATTAAAAGAATCAAGGATGCTCTGACTTTAATCTTAATCTAGAATGTTTGAGGCGAAAGAGAAGCAAAGATTCCTTCTATTGTTTACTACAAAAATAGAAATCATGGATGTATTCAATTACATCTTATGCAGAACAATTCTGCATAAAAGCTTGAATAGTAATAACAGAATTAAAATAAGTTTCACCTGAAAGGGAAAACATTAGCCACTCTAAGGGAAATATAAAATTTTGCTATGTATTCTGTTGTTACTAGGAACACTGTGCATATAAGTATGCCTGGCACATGTGTCTGTCTATTATGATTAATGTCACCTGTGTAGAGAGAACAGTCTATAGTGTTATCACCAAACACAATACTCGACATGATATGTCTTACGAGTCAATCATGTACACCCTTCACTAAAAGTCCCAATTAGTGCACTGTTCTTTGCAGTGATCAAGCGTCAGGCTTTTTAATACTGCCTTCCGCCACCATATGAAATTTTATTTACTGTAATTGCTTCGCATAGTGTTTGAAGAAAACTCTGGATGACTTCCATCCAGTATAAGCCCGAAGGCTTTCAAACGACATCGTCTGAAAGAAATTCAGAGACGAGGCAACTTTTCAAGGATCATGACCTGCGGGTGTACTGTCTGGATCCGCTCTGCGTATAAAATAGGTGATTTTCGCCCTTAACTGTTTCAAGGATAATGTTGAACCAGACGTCTCTCCCTTGAAAAGCTGACCTCCCTTAAAGTCTGAAGTTCTACGAAGATAGACCTTTAGGCATTCCACTGGGCAGAGGGATGCTTCTTCCTTCAGAGGGCAGATTCTCCAGGGACCCCATCTCTTAGTGGGTAGCTCGTTCTTGGCGAGAAACATCGGATCCGGAAAGAGTTCAATTCTCCAAAATCTGTGAACTGAATGTGGCCATCATCCCTCGAGAGGGCCACTATTTTGCTAACTCTGGCTCCTGAGGCTAGTTCAAATAAGAATATCACCTTTTTAGTCAAGTCTTTCAGTGAGCAATCTTCATTGTTCAGAGTTGATGGTAAGTGAAGAACCTTATCCAAAGACTATGAAATGGGCTTTGGAAGAGCTGCCGGCTGAAGTTTAGCGCAGGCTTTAGGAATCTTGTTGAAGATTGCATTAGAAAAGTCTACCCGGAAGGCATATAGTAATGGTCTGGCTAAGGCAGATTTACATGTAGTAATCGTGTTGGCTGCTAAACCTTGTTCATGAGGATGGATGAAGAAGGACAAGCAGAAATCTGTAGAAATCTCCTTAGGTTTTTTCGCCTTGACAAAGGCCACCCATTTCCTCACGGAAGACTCATATTGTCTTCTTGTTGACTTTGACTTATATTCTTCAAAGAAGTTAATACTGTCCCTAGAAAGGCAAAGGCTCAGCCTTGCCGGCTTACATCCCGAATGAGGTTTCAAGTGGAAGGGGGAATTATATTCGGGCTTCCACCCAATCATATCCCATCCATATGGGCTTTGGAAGGCAGTCCAAGGGAGGACTGAAGAACACTCTAAGGAATATGAGGGTACCTGCCGGCAGCAGACAGGGAACCTCAGGCCAGTTCTATAGATTACCCTTAGGGTCAAATATAGAATGACGGCCAGGGAGGGTGATGGTTCATCCAACACAAAAGAGATAGCGGGTAAGGGGGCGAAGTCCTATAAGTAAGGTAATACCCGAAGGCATTACCCAACTTAGAGGATTCTGATCTCAAAAGGTAACCTCAAGTAGGGGAAATAATTTCCCCGGTTGGGTTAGTCAAGTGAGAAAGCGGCCATACGACACAATCTCGCAAGAGAACAGAATCTCGTACCAGGTATCTCAGACAATGAAGAAATAAATTCTTCAGTCTAAGATCACTAACACAGGACTGTCTGGTAGACCCAGGAAGGAGGAATTGTAAAACAAAAACCTCCACGTATATCTAGGGAGGCCTAGCCTCCTGTATAGACAACTTAACCTGTCTTGGGAAATCATTTCACCAAGACAGTAAGATGCCTAACACAGACTTTACTCTGATGTCCTGTTCTTACTCAAAAACTGACTCAAAGAAAGAAACGAAACACCCCAGTAAACTTTGCCAGAACTCAGTTTACAGCAAAGCTAACTGAGGGTAGCCTAGGCTAATCAGAGGGAAGGGGAATTGCTCTTAAATCTCGCCAAGAGATTGGTATCGACTTAGAAGTTATAGGAGGCATCAGCCTCACCTTAGAAGACAAAACAAGAGCAATTGGGGACATGGATGAAAGTATACTAAAGCC
>NC_090741.1:114753569-114771069 GCF_036898095.1 Palaemon carinicauda
GACTATAAGTTGGTGGTAGTGGTGGTAGTGGTAATACCCACGACGATGATGATGATGATGATGATGATGATGGCAAATTACTATTATTTTCTTCGTGTTTGAAATTGCCAGAGTAGTAGTATTTTGTTGATCATTATTATCGTTGACAATGTTATTATATGGGTGGTAAGTTTGTTATAAATTGTATTGTTGTTGTTGTTGATGATGATGATGATTTGGAGTGGTGGTGGTAGTGGTGGTAAAGATATAAGTTGTTGTGGTGGTGGTGGTGGTGGTGGTAGTGGTAGTGGTAATTGTGAAGTTATTATTGGAGTTGACAGAGGATTCTTCTTGGTCTACTTCCATTAGTGTCTCGTTATCATCATTAATATTATTATTATTACTACTATTATCATCATTATATAATTGTGGTTTATTTGCCCTTAATTGATCTAATCTTGATTCAGTAGGAATGTAATAAGGATTATTGGTATTAATTACTACCAAATGTAAACAAGGAAGATGATGATGATGATGGTGGTAATGGTTGGTTATTACTACCAAATGTAAACAAGGAGGATGATGGTTGGATTATTTTATTTTCAGGTAATAATGACACTTGTTGGTGTTCCATTAATTGTAAATTATCATCATCTTTATTTGGGGGGTTGATTTGGAGGGAGGTGAGTGTTCGTCAGATGATGGTTGGATTATTTTATTTTCAGGTAATAATGACACTTTTTGATGTTCCATTAATTGTAAATTATCATCATCTTATTTGGGGGGGTTCATTTGGAGGGGAGGTGAATGTTCGTCTTCCATCACCCGCATAGCTTTGTTTGCTTCGTGTTTGGTTATTGTCTTATTATCATTATTAGGATTATTATATAAAGGTGTGGTGTTTACAACCAGTTGTTCTAATCTCGATTTAGTAGAGACATCATAATAATCACGGGGCAATTCACTTGGTTGTAAATTATCATTATTACCACTAGTTGTAGGTAAAAGGGGTGACGGTTGGATTGTTTCTTTTGTCGTTAAGGATGGAGTGACGAGGAGTTGTTGTTGTTGTTGTTTTTCTTGGTTCTTTATTAATAGTGAAAGTATTTTGTTGTTTTCATCAATTTGATTTTTCAGTCCTGAAGCAACTTTAACAACCCGTTTTTCTTCTTTTGGAGAATTATCAAATATCGCGACCAATTTTTCATATGATTATTTGTTAATGCTAAAGCATTTTCATATTCCTGAAACAATAAATCTTCTTCTTTCTTCTGTTTAAGAATTATATTATTTTTTTCTTCTATGGCCTTTCAAGGTTGGTGCTTTGTTTTAAAAATTGTTGATTTTAATTGTTCAATTTCTTCTTCTTGTATTTTTAATTGTTTTAAATGTTTAGCGCACTCTTTTTTTCATTTTTTTCATATCGTCTTTTGTTTCGCGTATAATGTCTTCATTTTCTTTTTGATACTGTTCATTTGAATATAAACAATCATCTCTCTCTTTTGTTATTCTTTTTATAATACTTTCCTTATCTCGCTTGTCGCTTTCATTATCTTGTTCACACTCTTTTAATTGATATTTTAAATCTCTAATCAAACTTTTTTGTTCCTGAATTTTTTGTTTAAATAAGATTATGTCTTTTTCTGAATTTTCCATATATTCTTTATATTTTAAAATTGTATCTTATTCATACTTTCATGCTTTGAGGTGTCTTTTTGATCTTTGCAATGATTTAACTCATTGAAAAGTTCTTTATTTTGTTTTCCTTATCTAAATCCTTTTTTAGTAGTTCTTTTTCTTTTCATAAAGTTTTCCTATTTCAGTCTTACAGTTTTTTAGTTCTTCTTCTAATAAGTATATTTTATTTTCTTTATCAGACAGCAAATTTGTAAATGATAAAATAATTGTGTCACTGTTTTTGTTTTTATACATTATAATCTTCAGTATTTTCTAAATCTGGGTATAATGTCTCCTCTGTTTCCATATTTTGTGCTATCAGTTCTAACGCTTAATACATTTTTCCAATATTTATTTATTATTTTCGAGTGTATTTTTACACATATTCATCATGTGCTCATTATACACTAGGACCTCCTTTTCGTGAAGAAGTATATTTTTTTGTTCCCTTTGTTTATATGAATCAAATCGCTTAGTAATAAATTATAAGCACGTTCACAAGCATCGTGTGATTGGTTTAATTTTTTAACTAAATCATTCTGTAAAATTTCATATTTATTTTTGTAAGTAAGATGTAGGTCTAAACATTTTCTTTTGTATTTGAGTTTCATGCCAATTCCAATTTTTCTTCCTTTTTTTCGTAAGACAAATAAAAATATTTATATATTCAGGCAATAACTCTTAATTCTTGCATCCATAATAAATTTCCCACGTTGGTATGTAAATTTGTGCTCATATAACCATTTAAAATTGAAGAAAATAGAGATGACCATTTATGTAAAGTATCTTTTCCAATCAAAGTATTAGTGTTATTTAATGCTTTTTGAAGTTCATTTTCCATAACATATAAAGCTTGCGAAAGAAAATGGTCAAAATTGGGCGGAAGAAATAAATAAAAACTAGCCCTTTGAGTCTTTTTTTAAAACAATCTAAAAGATTCTCTACTTTTTGTATTTGTAAATCATGTCTTTAAATTCTCTGGTACTAATATATTGAACATTACCACCCCTTTGCCATTTAGACTGCCACATATAATATAATAAGTGAACAATAGCCGAATGAAAATTACTTTCATTATTCAACTGAAGTTTTAATATTTCATTGATACCTTCGTATTTTTTCTGGTTGATAATGTATGACAAAATACGATGGAAAAACATTGAATAATATTGAATTGCGTATTCCATAATTTTTCATTTTCAATTTCTTCGCATATCTTTATAACAGGATCCATTAAGGATGTATATTTTTTAACATTAAGAAATATAGGAGCACAGTTAATGATATCATCATAAAAAAGTTTGTGATTAAAAAAAAAAGAAAAATGATTAAATCTAATTTTTTTATTCCGAAAATTTTAAATTAGTATTGCCTCTAACTTTAAAAAGATAATCCAAATAGAACATAAGAGCAATAATTACGAGAAATACTACAGTATATAATATGTATAGTGATGAATTATTATTCAATTATTTTTCTCTCCAATATTGAAAAGTTGTATTAGAAATATTCGTTGTATTCTCATACTATAATAATCAATTATTATCTTAATAACGCTCGATCATTATGAGATATATATTCAATTGTGTCTTCGTTTTCTGTGTTTTCGTAAGTAGGATTTTTGAAATTATGGGAAATATTGCTCTTTATTCATCAGAGTATCATGATAAAAATTCATTTTCTACATTTTTTTCTATCTCTTATTAAATAATAAATTGTACCAACAAAAATGGGTGATACCAATATTAATTGGATGACCTTAATAATTATATTATATTTTGGTCCCATAAATCCTATTCCCTCTGGAAATATAAATATTTCAGCTAAACAGTTTATAATGAAGATAATGGAAAGGGATAAGACAAACAATTATAAATGGGTTGGTGAATATTCATCGTTTGTATTTTTTAATTCTAATAAAAAAATTTTAATCAAATAAATCTCGGTATCTACAAGAAACAATCACTGGTTTATAGTTATATTGTAGTTTATATTTGCATTAGTAGATATCATATACTGTTATTACATTTTTATTTATCTTATTATCAAAAGACAATTGTGTAACCTCATTTTTTGGGAAATTAACTTTTATAATATTATGTTCAATTAACACATGTATGTAAAAACATAGAGATGATTATATTTTTGTAACATTTCAAAAACTCGATTCAATTTCATTATGGATTCTGGGCGTTTCGTATATTGAGAATACAAAAATTGATTTAAATTGCTATAAAAATGTAAACATTTTCTATAATATATACCTAATAATTCATCATAAAACAAATTCAAAGTAACAATCATCGTTATAACTTTCCCACCCAAGGGATTCAATTTCTTCCAATTTTGGATATTCAGTAGGTAATACATCAAAACACTTCTTCTAAATGCTCGTTATGCGATAAAATGTTATTCGATTCATTTAAAAATCTTTCAATTTGTTGTTTAACATTATCGTATGGTACAGAATGGATAGGAACGGGGATACTAAAGTATAAACCTTATTTTCCTCAATATCATGTATTATTATTATCAAAAATTTTGATAACACCCCCCCGATTGAGTGATACGGCCCTGTAACTTTGAACATTTATTCCTACTATATTATAATCAAACTAATTGTCTATCTAAAAGCTTATAGACCATTTCCGCTTTCGTATCATTGGTTCTATTAAACATTGCATAAATGCCTTTTAAATAATCAAAAATAAGAGAATTGCTGACATTTGGATCCCTTGATTGTTCATCCAAATAAATAGATTTTCTTACATACACATTTGGATTGTTTAATGATTGTGTAAATGAAAAATTATGTGTACCATAATTTAACGGGCGATTTGGCCAGCCATAATAGGTTTTATTGTCTTTATGGCTGTTACTCTCATCGTCGTTGTCTGAAAGGGTTGAAACGCTCATGATTATCTATTTCTATATTGCAAGTTAGCTAGTAGCGTACTTTGTTGAATTTTTGTATTGTTGTGTATATATAACCACAAAATTGTGTTAAAAAAATATATTTTATCCTCTTCGAAACGAAGAAATATAATTATCAATTTAAGATTTACGGGGAAATATTTTACGCTTTAGATTATTATAATAAAGGTTTTTTGGGGCCTGAAATGAATCATTGATTTTTTTTATATAAATAAACTCGAAATAAAGACTTTTGAGTATAATTTAGTATTTTTTTTGGTCTTGTTTTGAACCAAAGATTATTTTCCTCGCCATCATTTATTATTGCGTTATTTTCATTTATCAAACATATACTTTCTTCGTCATTATCGCCAAAATACAAAGATTTCATACTTTTAAATCAAAATAAACTATTACTAAGTAAATAAATATATATAGTTATTTATAGATATGAAAAAATATGAATCATAAATTATAAATTTAAAAAATGGAATTTGTTTATGCATTTATACGAATGTGTATGATATTATCAATATATTTGATTTTTGTAACAATAATTCATTTTTTTGCTGCTTCTTATGATAACTATATAGATAAAATTGTATTTTATATTTTACACAGTATACAGTTAGTTATGAATCTGAGTATATTCTTTTTTAGTGCATATATAGTCATTGATTACCAAAGGACGCCACGTAAATCCCTTATATATATTAAAAAAACTAAATAAAATGAATGAATGAATTCAAAATTAATTATATATATAAGTAGTATATAGAGTAAACCCCAAAATTTTATTTTATTGTTACCTTTATCATGTATACCCAGACTTTAATTTCGCAATATGGTAATAACAATAATCAAAGCCGGACAACAAAATATTCAAATTAATGAACGCAAAGCAAGAGTTAATGATTCTAAATCTTTATATGAATCCATGACTTCATCAGATTTAATGTATAACGGAATTATCATTCAAAACAAAAACGCACAAAAATGCAATGAAACATATATTCCGTTAAATTTTTTGGAATATATCAAAATATGTGCGGAAGTGTTTATTGTTTAGGTATAAATAATCTAAGAAATAAAATACATGAATTTATACTGGCATCATCATTTTGTTCCTCGTGGTTTATACGGGTCTATTTCGATTCAAAGAAAATATCTTGATTTACAACATTTTTGTTTAGATTTTGATTTAAAGGGCTGTGAATTTAAATTTGAAAGTAATACACTATTAAATTTAGAAGAATATATTTCATATTGTAAAAATAGAACTAGAACGCCGGAATATTTTTTCATACATAATATTCGACATAAATGTAAAAAATATAACGAAAATAATCTAATCTATGAAGTTCTATATTTAATAACCGAGGGGCTTAGGTATAATTAACTTTTCTATATATATACTAGGAAAGGGTAAAAGTTTTAGTAATGGATTTCATATTGAAATTCCTTCATTGATAATGAGATATCATGATTTAATTTGTCTTTATAATATGTTACACGCAGTTATAGAAAATCATAGTTTTTTTTTATCCAACAGCCAATTATAGTGTCTTCGGATCAGCAAAATATGGAGATGCTAATTTAAATGTAAATGAAATAGATTGCTCATATTTGCCTTATAGTTGCTACAAGGACGGGGCCTTTATATCTGAAAGTCCTTTAATTGTTGATTTGGATAGTGCTTTTGATTTGTTTAATATTTTTAAGCCCATATCAGAGCATACAAAAATTTATTCCTTGAAGTTATTTCTTCATAATGATAACTTGAATTCTTCATTAGAGCACGAAGAAGAAATCATACAAAGTTTTATAGAAAATGAAAATATATTTAGTGCACGTGAAATTGATAATGGCATTCCGGATTGGAAGAGAGAAGAAAGTGCTAATGTCTATAATAAAAATAATGCATGGAAAAAGACATTTAACCTTATTAGGTGGCCCAACAATAAAGAAAATTTAAATTCTTCTTGGTTTTTACCAAATTGTTCAAGCTCAAGTATGCATTTGTATACCCACGTTGGATATCTCGTCGATAGAACAAATTCTAATATCCGATTTAAAATATATAAGAGCATATTTCCTAATTTTAATGTAGTGAAATTTCAAGATATACCACATTTAAATATATCAAACTATCCAATAGTTTTGAATTGTATATGTAATGACAAAGACATTACATATTATAATAATCATCAAAAAGAAACCCATTGGAATATATTCATGTTAGAATTACCAAATTATAGTATATTAAAAGATTCTTACAATACATGTTTTTTAAATGCCATTATTGGTGATGATTTTCAAATATATGAATACAAAACCAACGAAGATTTTCTAATTACAATAAAAACAAGCCCGTATAATAATAATGTTATAAACGCCACACCTTTCGAAAACGACTTACTCTTTCCTTATAATTTAGAACACGTTTTGCAATTATATGATCGCGAAAAACTGAGACACACAATACATTTCCTCGTGTCAATATACTTTTTATTATTAAAACAATCTGATGATTTAAAATCACATTCATTATTATTATTAGAATGGATTAAAATGATTATAACTTATAATACTCAAAATAGTAGAATTATCATTGAAGAATTTTTACAAATTTATTTACCATTTAAATTACAAATATATCAGATTTCCAAACTTATTAAATTTAGATGACTCCATGAAATCTTGGGTCATCTTATGTATCAAACATCTATTGATAATTGAAAACATTATGGAAATCGAGGAGGCAATAAGTGTAATTAAAAATTATAATATATCTCAAACACAAACTTATGATGAAAGCGAATTTGATAGTGATGACAACCACAAAGGTAGTTTTAATGATGAAATAGATTCTCAAATAATCAAACATTTTAATATACCACAAACTTTTACAATCCAAGGAGCATCAAGAAATATCATTATACCCAACATTATTATTGCTGCGATATTATTAGTCAAGAATGAATCTATATTATATGAATTATTAGCAATATATCGGCCAATAATATTACTTGGCAATAGCAGTAGCTTTAATGAAGGGGGGGGTAAGGATAATAACAAAAGTATAACTAACAAAAATAAAGATAATCAAAGCAAACAAAATAACAAAACTGGAACTATTAATAATAATATAAATAATGGTAAATTGGTAATCTGGGACGAATTTAGATGGAAAAAATGTTCGATATCGTCTCTTTCTGTGGCTTCTATACCGCTCCATATACCAGAAATATATTATATCGCTAACATACGAAGTCATATATCAAATTTTATCGTTACTAAAAAGAAAAAATATATTGAAAATTTGAAGAAGAAGAAAAAGAATAATAATAATAATAATAATAAAAATAATAAAAATAATAATAATAATAATAATAATAATAATAATAATAATAATGATAATAAATTGAATATAGAATTATTGACGAAAGAAGAAAGTATAATATTTTCTAATCGTATTCATTGTACAACCAATAAAAATACTGGATCTATAATATATCAAATTATAAGCAAAATTTAAGCTTTTTGGAATGGAAGTAAAATAAACAGCTTGCCACCAACATTTCTCAAACTTTTCGAAGACAGGTACATTTTAATTGGATTAAGTTTAAGTGGAAGCGATTCTTTGGTTCTCTTAAAACCAATACCTATGTACTATATAGATGACGAAGAAAATAATTTTTCAATCAGTTACAGTAATTATCCGAAGAATAATTCAAATAGCTATGGAAATGGGGAGAAAGAGCATGACATCATAGATGATAATTTAAATGACGTAATGGAGCATATTCCCAAA
This sequence comes from Palaemon carinicauda, assembly GCF_036898095.1. NCBI lineage: Eukaryota > Metazoa > Arthropoda > Malacostraca > Decapoda > Palaemonidae > Palaemon > Palaemon carinicauda. The sequence continues at coordinate 114,761,953 of NC_090741.1, forward strand.
TGTAAATTTTTACACAAACAATTTTTCCCATTGTTCAGAATGTCATAAGTAATATATCAGAAGAAGAAAAAATGGAAAATTACGAAAGGCTAAAAATTTTACACGATGAAAGAAAATCCATCGATAATCATTCACAAACTGAATGTTCTTCAATTCATGATCAAATTAAACAAAGCATGGTACATGGTCATTTTTTTGGTGATGGGGGAAATATTTTATGTTCATCAGAAATTTTAATGGCCAAAAAAAGAAAATTTGCAAATATGTCTAAAAGAGAATTACATTTATATTTAACAAACGAATTTTGTAAAAAAAAGGAAACTATTGAGTTAATTAAACTAACCAAATATTTTATTTTGAAAACAAATAGCTAATAGTTATAGTGACATGATGGATGTTGTAAAACTATTACCTGAAAACAAAAACCACGATATTTTAAAAATGATAGATATTTATCTGAAAACTCCCCCACAAGAACAAAAAAAAAACACTGCAATATCGTATAGAGACTTTAGCTATCTGTTATGAGCGCATATCAAAAATACACCCAAGTGGATCCAGTTTTCTTAAAGATATTCCCACAGATTCTATGAATATTGTAGAATGTAATTGTTGTTTAACTTTTACTTGTATTTCATTATTACAAACATTTAGTTATGATATATCGTCCTTGATATACGTATTAAAATTGATATTGCGGGCTATTTGTCATGGTGTTAGTTCGAAAAATAAACACCTTCATTTTTTTCTAGGAGAAACTAATTCAGGAAAAATTACATTTTTAAACCAAGTATTATCTGTTCTTGGTAATCATGCTGGAATTTTATCGTCACATACTATGAATCACTCTTCAACGATAGATCGATATCACGACCTTTCCAAAAGCTCAAATTTTGCAAAGTTTTGGTATATGGATGAAATTGCCAATAAACCATTTAATAGGCAATTGATTAATCAAATAACTGGTAGTTCTCGTTTATTTATTCGATCAAATTATGAATCAGGTAATAACGTTAAACTGGCATCGACCATATTAATATTTGGTAACAATAAACCTCAATTCTCAGAGCAGTGTTCAGCTTTATTATCAAGATTAAGATTCATGTCTTTTCGTTCTCGATTTGATTCTACTCTTCCCGTGAATTTTAAAATAGCTCATTTCCCCAAACTTTCATTGTATAATGATTATGATAATAAATTCCAAGTTGGAATGGCTGCATTATTTTTACACGCTATGTGTCACTGTACAATAAATTCTCCGTTATATTTATATGACTCCTTATTTGTTGGCGAATTGAAAATAACTCAAAATATACAAAAATCCACAGATATGTATTCACCCGTGACAGATATAGTTCATTTCATAATCACTTCTTGTAATTTAGAAGAAGACCCCGAATATCTAATTACACATAAACGTATATATTATCTGTTATTATATTTGAATATACTTAAATATATAAATATAGCATCCGTATCTGATGCCATAATATTTTTATCAAAACACTATCATACATCTCTTATTGATGATGAATTATTAATTTGTGATGATATATACAAAGACGGCCTAGAAATTCACAAAACCGCCGTTTTTCACGGACTCAAGGAAAAAGATATAATGATAAACGACGAAAAGATTTCTGTTATAAATAAGAGGAGAATTAATAATAATGATAATACAATAGCAATATATGAAAATGATTTCAAACGAAAAAAACATGTGTAATTAAAAAATGGAGGATCAATTGGGGTTATCAACCCCACCACCTTCTTTATCACAAATCGACGAAATAGATATCATACCAATATTTCATCCATATATTCAAAATGGTGGTTATCCCTATATGAATAAAATAGATTCAAAAGATATAAATAACGTCTTTCAAAATAGAATAGCTACTTCAATTCCTACATTAAATTATGAAATTAATGATGAAATTCTTTCAAATCCAAATTCAACACCAGAAACGCAACAACAACAAGATATTATGATGGATGATAGTATAAATTTTGATAAAAGTTTTTTGTCCTCATCCCAGCCAACACCTCAAAATAATACTGATAAAATAAAATTTATTAATCCTGATACGATACAATCTTTGTTGGTATCAATTAATAGATTATCAGACACGATGGATGTTCCTCCACCCCCGGTATTCATTCCCCCCACCACTAATAATATAAAAGTTAAAAGAGAGATTGAAAAGGTTTTACCTTTTGGGTATAGTTAAATTATAACAAGGAAAAAAATATGAATAATCACACTAAAACACAAGGACAATGAAAATAATTCGAGGTTTTTTTTTTATTTAAAAAGTTCATTTTTACACAGATCTTATGCACCTAAGTTTTTCAAAAGCAACGTCGTCGCTCGTAGCATAGATATGTATTTTGTACAAAGTATTTGTATCATCGTCTTGTTTATAATTAACACACTTAAATTTTTGGCCAGTCTTTCCACCCAAAGCTAATTCAGTTTTTGAAGCAATAATCCTATTTCCTCGGTCTACCTCATCAAAACAAGAATCTGTTAAAACTTCTAATGCTTCTACGTGCGGGGTTGTACAATTACCAGCCGATATATTAAACACCAATATAGCGGTAGGATTCGCTCTTTCCATTAGATCGTCATTATCAATTATTTCCCTGGGTTGAGAATTTTCACAAATTTTAATTTGTAACTGATTATCATCGGAAATTAGTCTGGAAAGCATATATGATGTGTGTTTTTTAGTTATAAACGAGTCGTCACAATTTACTCCAGCATATTCTTTAATCTGAATGGCCGTATCTCTGTTAGACATGATATTATTTATGTAAATATGAAAATTTAGAAATTTGTTTTGAGGAGTATTTTCATAAAGCAGAAACAACTGTAAATCCTGTGGACTGGATAAATTAGGCTTATGATTTTTTCTGATCAATTTCATTCCCTTTATATAATTATCTACTGCAAAATAAACATCTCCTCGATTTTCTCTCGCATCAGTTAACTGTAAACTCATATATTTCTTATCCTCGTGTGTAATAAATTTATCCATTGTTAATTTCTATTAAAATGGGCAGGTACGGCAAGTAATAGTTGTTGTAGGAGAGTATCCTAGGTCGTGTTCTATTTTACTTTCAAACAAGGGAGTTGGCCCCTTTATATATTGCTGTTGCTATAATATATATATATATATATATATATAAAATTTTCCCTTTTTATAATTATTAATAATAATAATAATAATAATAATAATAATAGTAATGTCATGTTTTCATTGGTTAAATAAAAAATGGTGATATTGCCAAATAAAAATGATGCTTACAACAGTTTTATACTTAATAAAAACCAAGACCAGTTTTGGATAATTGGAGGATATAACGATACTCACAACGATGAAACATATTTTTATATTTTACGCCCAACTTGTTATGAAATACAAGAAAAAACTATTTCAAAGCCCTTATCAAATAACAGAATTGAACAAATAAAGGCATCAGAACTGAAGGAGAATCCTTATTTAGATATTAACAAATATCAAAATTTTATTAAGGTTTTAAAGAAAAATAGTGAAAATAATTCGTGTATGAATGTAAGTTATAAAATAGACAACGGTATCGTAGTGTTGAATGAAGATATAATAAGTGAAGTCTTGAAACTTTCAACAAATGTTATGCAAAATATTCATGACCACAATAAAGCAAAAACTATAGAGTATAATATTCATGAAAATATTTATAACACCGAAGAAACCATTTATAATTTTGAGGATATTATGTGTGGAAATATTAATGTTTTATGGTTAATGGGAAAATATACAAAATTCAATAAAATGAATGACGAGGATACTATATACCTCATAAAAATTCCATCTCAGAAAGAAATTCAGGAGAGAAAAGAAGTAGATTATCTTCCTTCCAGAAATACTTTATTTCGGGTCAGAGAAACAGAAATTCTCAAATATATCAAAGAAAACGTATATAGTTTTCCAAATGTATATGAAATTGAGAACCATCGAGATCGAAATCCTACTATACGATGTGTTAGTAGTTGTATGGATCCAATTGATGTATTTTTACTTCAGTCTAATGTAATAAAATATTGGGAAAATGCTATACAAAACATTAAGCTATTCGATACAATTTGGATATTTTTAATAAAAAAGGGAAAGGTTTGTTATAATGATGTTTGTTATTGTATAATTCCATCAGAACAAGAAATAATTAAAGGGAAAATAGATTTATTTGCTATACATAACCGCATTCGAATTATTATTGGAGATTTTATGAATTCTTTGGCTCCTATGGAAATAAAAACTGAAAATATTTCAGTTTATAATTTTCTGATAAATAATGATAGTAATATCTTAGAATTAAGAACAAAAAATAATACCCTTCGCCCAAAGACGCTTTTAACCTCTATAAGAAAATCAATATTTACAGATTTATTTGATTTGTATGATAAAAAACACGTCCCCGAAAGAATTTGTTTAACCAATGATAATGAGATTTGCGTGTTAAATAAAGACGAAAATATATCTAATTGTGCCTTTGTATGTACAAAAATAACAAAAAAGGAATTACAAAACAAAACCATTGAAAAACCATTATCAAATGATAAATTGTTCAGAGTAAAAAGTAATATTTTAAATATATGTTTGGGTGATTCAAATGCTTTTGACCATGGAACTAATGGGTTAAGTGTGAATATGTATAATATTTCCAATGATTTAAAAACATTGGCGAAAAATAATGCTCTAATTATAAAACAATTAGATGTCTATAAAGAAAATAATTATCACGAGGAAATGGAAATCAACCAAGAAAATTTTAAACAAATTTTATTACAAGATTATCAAAATAGTTTGACTTCATTTCATAATACCAATGCTCTTCAGAAGCGTAAACGGGAAAGCGAAACATTTGAAACCAACAAAAAACTACGATACACAAAGATTGGTTGACTTATATATCATTGTCTTACAATAACCAATAATCTTTTTAAAATCAATTAAATAATGAGATGACAACAAATAAAATAAAAAAAACAATCAGTAAAGTAGGACTATTTCATTCCCTTTGTTTCGAGTATGATTAGGTACGGATCCTTTTATTTTTATTTTCATTATCACTATCATCATCTTCTTTTCTGTAAAGGGTTATATATTTGTTGATCCTCCTATCACTGGGGTACAGGTTACAACTGTATAAATCCAATGTGTCATTATTGTGATTATAATTACTGCCCAAAAATTCTAGATTTTCATAACTCATCACATAATTATATATGTGTTTGTGATAATTGTACATATCATCAACGGAACAAGGAAAGTAAGACTTTCCCAACGCGCGCCTATAATCTTACACACTTATATAATCGTAACTGTTGATCTCGAAAAAAATTTTGAGAATATGGAAAATATTTTGTAATAACATTTTCACACATATTAAGGGCTTTATCATTTAAATAATTAGAAGATTTGTGGTGATTTGAAATAATATAATCAAACTTTACATCTATATTAAATAACGTATTTATATATGTTTCAATTGTTAAAAGTTCTGGTTTAGATATAACTACATATATCTCACTAATAATCTTTTTGTCCTTTAAAATATATTCTATCCAATTTTGTTTTTTTATTAACTTTTTAGATAATTCTACCGCGTTGTCGTCGTGGAAAGTATTATGTGAACAATAATATAAATCGAGCATTGAAAATATATATACTGGATACCTTTGGGGGTCGATGTTTGGCATATTATGGATATTTAATTGTCTCCGCTTTAAATGATTGGTTGCTACCTTAGATATACTTTTATCAAATCTTAAGTGATCTTTTTCGTTCAACATAATAACATTTGGAAGCCCATCAAGTAATACATGAAACATATTTGAAATATATGTATTAACTGCTTCTCCACAAAGAGCGCCAAATTTATCATATATTTCCAGGCACAAATTTGCGTGCATATCATAAGAAAATAATGGCACCGTGTTTGGTGTTATAAATAATTTATCTTCATATTGATTCGGTTTATCATTTTTCTGCGCATCCAAATAATTATATGAGACTCCTATATTTAAAAAATTTTTAAATTTGTCCAAGAAATCGTCTGGTGCATCTTTTATTTCCATTTTTTTAATAAATTCACAAATAAGTTCAAAACATTTTTTCATTGTATCCCTTCGTACAATACAAACATCAAATCCATTTTTTTTTTAAATATATTCAAATATATCTTTTCTGTGGTAATTTGTATATAAATTTGTAGTTCTACATAAATCAATATTAAAATTTGGAAAAAATTCTTTTATATTTTTAAAATTACTTAACACACAAGCTTTATGAATAGTCTCAAAATATCGATCATATTTATTAAGTAATATAAAGGCCTGTAAAAATACAACATTCAATTTCTGGTTATCTTTTAAAGAATTTATATCAATTTTATTATATAAAGATATCAAGCGTCCATATGGATTATTATTTATAAAATTAACAAATGATTTATGATTTTCGTGGCATTCATAATAACAATCATCTTTAAGTGTCAATAATTTTTCTTTAATACAAGAAAATTGAATGGGACAGGGAATTACCATCGTTATATAGACACAATCTTCAAAATTTCTACCGCGTACTGTTGTTGTTACATGTTCTACACCATATCCACGAAAAATTTGATCATTGCTAGTAATTTTATATTCATCCGAAACCCGATATTAAACATCACCACTTTTCTTCTTTAATAAAAACATGGTCTTTATAACTAAATGTTTAATTCAAGAGAATTGACCGATCGATATATACACGTATAATATATATGTATCTCTTGTTTTTGTTATATATATATATATATAGGAAAAACGAATAATAATATTTTTTGTTTATTTAATATAAATTATTTATAATTGAATTTCATACAAAACAACCGATTCCTAATTAAAGGATTAATTAAAAATAAAAAGATAAGCAACGATTTCACACAAATAACATAATCATAACCCAATTCATAAATTTAGTATAGGAAACGTAAAACAAACCACCTATAGTTACGTTTTAATAAAAGCTTGATAATATTTAGTTTGAATGCATTCGAGGTGGAATACAGACCCACACTCAATACACTGATTATACATTAACCTGGATTTCTTATCCTTTTTCATAATTGTATTAAGGGTCTCGCAAGTTTTACATCTTATAAATTTCTTTACATAGGACCTTAAAATATTTTTCATATCATTTAATGTATATTTCCCACGCAGGACCAATTCATTGTTAGAGTTTATACTTGTATTAATACAACCAAGTTCAGATGAAATATATTGTAAAACGTGTGCATTTTCTCTATTCAAATTATAACAGGTTTCAAAAAAATTTGAGTACAAAGTTTTTTTTCCCGAATAAAACAATACAGGTTTTTTTATTTTAAACTTTTTGGTTGTTTTGTTTTTTTCGTTTATGGGTAATTTGCTTAATACAAAATTTAACATATCTTCATAACTATAATCGTCATTGCAACCTTTTTTTGTGTTGATATCATTTAAAACAATTTTGTCTTTATTTTTCTTTGTTTTTTTTTTATATTTTAAAAAATTATCTGCATCCTCCATAATTCAAAATGAATAAGCAAAATACGAGTAATTCTTTCTTATACCACTATCCTAATTTATTAAATAAAAAGTCAGAACACAATAAAGAAAATCCAACATTATTATTAAAAGGTGAGGACAATATCGAGGATGATTTATCTGAAGATTTTTTTCAAACGGATTTATCGGGCTTTGTAGAAGAATCACCTTTAGCGCCCGTTCTTTTTGTAATTGACTTTGATAATACTCTAGCTGTGTATGACGATATGTATATTTTAGAGAATAATTGTACTAACAATCTACGAAGTACTTATACTCGCCCCTTTATGCTAGAATTTTTAAATTTTATTAAATCTGTTAACACAAATAATGTGATTATTATGTGGACAGCAGGAACAGATTTATACATTAAGCAAAATCTTATATTATTGAATATTGCACATTATTTTGACCATGTTTTATCTAGAAAACATTGTCAAGAATCTAGTTTGAAATATAAAGGTAAATGTAAATCACACGCCTATCTTGTATCTTTGTTTCCCCAATATAAACGTATGCGATCAATTTTGATAGATAACTATGCACACAAAAATGGGTCTTCTACTGGTTATACAGAAATATTATCAGTTAAACCATTTGGACTTTTAGATATTATAAAAATGTATGGGGCTTATAATATAAATCCTCTACATATAAATGATATTGAGAGTTTCATCATTTCTAAAGGAAAAGAAGGTACTAATTTTGTTACAAACAATTCACGCGGAAATAAAAAGGACAAAGAAAGTTTTTTTGGTGATATAACTTTATTGAATGTCATATTATTTTTACAGGAACGTTTTTTTGATTTATATTTTACGGGGGCAAATGATGATGTTAAAGAAAAACAATTATCAAAAAACCACGAAACCCCGCTTTATTTTTGTTATTTAATGACAATAGATTGGCGTGAAAAAATAGTTTTGGTCCCAATACAAAGGGAATGGGCAACATCCAGTGGATGTCGTCTTTTTGCTTACATTTTGAATTTCAAATAAATACATTTTACATTAAACTGGGTTAATTTTAATGGAAAAACCTTATGTGATACGTATGATCCCCATCATCATAAGGAAGTTTAAATGTCATTAACGACGTATCTAGTTCTTCGCTGGTTATCACTTTTTGTTTAATGTTGTTATCCTTCTTTGATGGTGGTAATAATTTTTCTTTTTCTTCTTCGTTGATCATCAAGTTTTGTTCAATGTTGTTTTCCTTCTTTGAGGGTGGTAATAATTTTTCTTTTTCTTCTTCGTTGATCATCAAGTTTTGTTCAATGTTGTTTTCCTTCTTTAAGGGTGGTAATAATTTTTTTTTTCTTCTTCGTTGATCATCAAGTTTTGTTATAAAGAAGCCATTGTTTGTTTATATCTAATTCGTACTAGGCAGAAAAATGATGGTAGTCACCATAAAAAGCAGCTTTCATATTGATATGTGATACCAAAAAATTTTTTTTAGATGGGGGGGGATTGTTATAAAAAAAATAAAACTAGAAA
>NC_090741.1:114781069-114811069 GCF_036898095.1 Palaemon carinicauda
GGAGTGAATAATGATGTGAATGGGGTAGTGAATTCTCATTTGCTAAGCCACTCAACCGGGGAGACTGCAGTTCAGTATGACTACCTTCTCGCTCACTCTTGGGTGATGAGTCACTATCTTATCCTCTGTCATCTGGGCTCTGATTGATGGGAGCGCTTGCCGAGAGGGTATCCAGAGAAGCCAGGCTGTCCGGTTGGTGACAGGAGCTCTCTTAGTTGAAGGTGTATCGATCGATAGAGTAGACTTGATTGCAGATGTCATGGTTGGTGGGGTTACTCTTCAGTATGTTGTTCCTGTGACAAGAGGGGAAAAGGAACTCACACACACACATATATATATATAACATATATATATATATATATATATATATATATATATATATATATATATATATACTTAAAAACTTGACACAGAAAATACCTAACGATATTTGTTTCTCGATTTCCAAAAGACGACCAACAAGTTGAGAAATGTTTGCTTTCACAAAGAAGAAGAAGAAGAAGAAGAAGAAGAAGAAGAAGAGTATCTCTGCTACCACCGACAAGTATCGAGAAACTCTCTTTGTTTACTGCTGTTTTTCGTAACTAATTTTTGTATTCTCAATTCTGAATATCAGGATTGAACTTTAATTTATACAGCTTTGGTCATAGGCCTAAGTGATAATAGTCAAGGATAAGCTAATGTAATTTTTATTCTATATAAAACGGCATTGTTGTAAATGTGAATAAATACAAATAATTGGTATACAAAACATCATCAATGTCATCATCATAATAATAATAATAATAATAATAATAATAATAATAATAATAATAATAATAATAATAATAATAATACAAAGATGGTAAAAACAATAATGGTTTTTAAATTACCAAGAAAGTATTCCATATTCATTCTAACATAATGAGAATTCATATAACTTGTGATGAGGTTAAATTCCTACTAATCAACATAAACCCCCCCCCCTTTTTTCGCAGTTCTACGAAAGAAACAATTTCCCCTGTAATCAGGATTTTGCAATTTAATTTGAAATCAATTCAAACTTAATTAACCACTTCCATTGTGTTATCAATTAGGAACTTCTGAGCTTCAAGAATCGTGTAACCCCAATAAATATATATTATTATTATTTCATTGTTACGGAAGTGAAAAGGCCTATTTAATGTTCATTAATTAAATCATTATCGAAATAAACTCCTTTAAACGGCAGCTTTTATGCTACTGATACCTTCATTAGAACTGAGTCCTAATTAATTCTATCATAGACATGTGGATAATGAATACATATCAATCGCCTGATAATAAATTGATGTTTTTTTTTTTCACTTTAAATTAGCTTTTGAAGATTAATCAATTCTGTGATGTTCCTTTTGTTTTCATTATTTTTCATGAATTTATTACTATGAATATTTCTTGATGATTAAAGTTATAATGAACAGGTTACCAAAATGTTTTATTATATTTATAACTATCAATATTAATATCACCAGATAACTTCCTAACTTGAAACCCAATTGCCATTGCAAAGCACTTAGGTTCCAAGTTCCTTTTATGGCCTCTGTGAATTAGCTGGTAGCTCTTCGATTTTCAATTCGAAGTGAGTTTGCTGTTCAGTTCAATTCCGGTGTGGGGTAGACATTCATTCTTTGGTTTTCCTCATAGACAGGTCTTAAGAGGAAATCTTAATTCTCCATAACATTATTCTTCACTGTCAGCATAATTCCAGACTAAGAAAGTGAGACTTTTCTTTTTCTTAAGGATATATCTGAAATATCTTCATAAATAATATCTATCTTTAATATGAAGGATATCAAAAGGTTAGATATTTTAAATCTTTATCCGATGATATACTTCATTTTATACATCAAATATTCTTATAGTTACGATTCCTTATTTACTAAATATTCTTTCACCTACAACTCTTTATCATACAAAAATTCTTATGATCACAGAAAAAGTTACCAAAGTTCATAAGCTCTGACAGACCGTTTAAGAGATACAGTAACGAAGTAAACATAGCAGAGAATATCCGAAGGGCACAAGATTGCCGTTTCAAACTTTAATTAACAAAGTTCGAACATGATTTATATAAAGAGGCAAAGACAAACTTAATGAGATGAAACGAGACAAAGCCTACTGTCGCACATTTGAGAATCTTGAATATGATTTTCGTTGTACACAGAGTATTCAATTCTTTTATGAAGTGTGTATATTTAAAAGTATGTGTATTCCTTGGCGCAACAGAATTATGTAAACTGAATGAAATCAATACTAAGGAATACTTCTTATACTAAAAAAATTGAAGTCAAGGATGTTTTCTAAATAGAATTTTTTTTTTTTTAGTAATATTTTCATTATCTATTTTTGGGGAGAATTTAGATGTCCTGAGAGGAATAGAAAAAAAGGATAATAAGGTTGATAATGATGAAGATGATAATAGCAAAAATAAACTTATGCATCATATTAGGATCGAACCCGGGCCACTTCTCACCAAACTTACAGAGACAATACTGTACAAGACAAAAAGATTCATCTGTTTGGGTTACTGCCTTAAATAGAATCAACTTTTGTCCTTCTGATCGATCGAATTATGATTATAATGACGATGATAATGATATCAGTAAGGATGATAATAGTCTGATAATATCACGACTTTATAGAATATTACTATCAATGTTATTTTCTTTTTTTTAACAGCAAATTATAATTGAGATTCTATCGATATGAACATTTCAAGACAACCAATTAAAGATTATCCTCCATATGAAACACCATAAACACAAAGAAAATAAATAATGAATAACAGAATTAATAATAATAGAATAACAAATAATAAAATAAATAAAATAATTAAATCATTCATATGATGTTTCATCAAAACCATCTTATCATGAAAAGTTAATCAAAACAGTAATATTAGTGAAAAACCCTATTCCAATATACAATGATCTATAGGAGAATCAATAGGGAGTCAGTTCTCATAAGGGTACCATTAGCACTAATGGAGCTGTCTAAACGAGCATATTATAATGAGTCACACAATTAACTGTAAATTGAACCTTTGAGATCCTTCAGCCTATGATAATTACAAAATTTCTGCGGAACAGACTGTAATATCTAAACTCTAATTACAGTGGAAACTGATTTTTCTTTTAATAAATAGAAGGGGATACCACGCACAAAAAGGTGTGGTATTGTACCGCACATGTTTCATACATGTTCATACACTGTAATGGTAATTTTTTCTTTTATCTTCCGCACTCCTCCGGACTGATAATACAATCCTGTTCAAGCTTGCTATCGCATGCTTTGTACTGTTTGAATTTTATGTCATTCTTGGTTTCAACACTGTATATAAGCTCGTCGTCTTCTCTATTATTACCTAACAGCCACCTAGCACAGTATACAGAATGTAAAAGAGACGGCTCAGAAAGCCTGTCTGAGATACCATAGAATAAGGAAAGAGGCGGAATTAATCAAGAGAACTAAGAACATTACAGCGATTGAGGAGGAAGAGTCAGCAGATCAGATGGATGGATGGATATGGTGAGGAGGGATATGGATGATGAAGGACTGGGGGAGAAGATGCAATAGGGATAGATAAAAAAAGTTGACTCAAGCAGCCGACCCTGCTATACGATGAGGTAATTATGGTGGAAAGAAGAAGGTGCCATATGGATAAGTGGGAATTCATCTTTATTCAGATTATTCTGATTATAAAAAATAATTTAGGCAATTTGTGAACAATACTTATTTAAAATCAATTATAATAATATAATAATAATGATAATAATAATGATGATGATTATAATAATAATGAAAATAATAATGATAATAATAATATTATTCTAATTATTATTATTATTATTATTATTATTATTATTATTATTATTACTCATAATATTATTATTATTACTCATAATATTATTATTATTACTCATAATATTATTATTAATATTATTATTATTATTATTAATGAAATTATTATTATTATTCATATATTAATACGATAGCATGTGTTATTTATATTTTCTCTCACGCTTTAGAGAAAACGGATATAATTTCATGGTATACTCGTGTGTCACGCTTTAAAGAAAACGGAAATAATTTCATGGTATATTCTTACAAATTCACATTAGACTTTGATTACTTAACCAAAGCACATCTTATATAGTTTTACCAATTTTGTCTTTAGCACCTGACTCTTTTTTTTAAATATTAGGCAAAAAATGGTGTTCTAATAATTTCCATAACCTAAATAATAAAATTAATCTTGGGCCTTTTCTTTAAGGACTAATCCATTCCTATTGTAAAACATTTCTCATAATTCTGACCACCCTTTGCTTCAAATCTTCCCAGACAATATTCAATTTCCCGTCCGCCTATCATATTCAATGACCATTAATAAAGCTCAGGGACACACTTTCGATAAGGTTGGGATCTACCTCCCACAACCTTGCTTTACCCATGGACAACTTTATGTAGCCTTCTCAAGAGAAAGGTCTATTAACAGTGTAAGAGTGAAAATTTGTCCTCAGAATAATTCTACTCATGCCCAGAGAAGAGGACCTACCTTCACTAGAAATATTGTATATAAAGAAGTTTTGTAAATCGTTTCATATATTGCTAATTTTTTAGAATAAATATACAAATCAAATCTTATCACATTTTATTCAAATATGTCTAGGTTAGGAACAAGATAATTAGTATTGAAAATATCGTTTCGTGTAATTTACACGGATTCTGCTAGTTATTATTATTATTATTATTATTATTATTATTATTATTATTATTATTATTATTATTATTATTATTATTATTATCCTCATTTTGAACGTTAACAATACTGGTTCATCCTGGTTCGCAGAAATTTTATAGGTTATTGAATGTAATTTTTTTTTTCAATATATTCATATTGCAAAAATTTTTACGGATAAAAATCCGATTACATTTTACTTTACCGCTATGGCCCTTGAGAGTCAATGTTGATGATCATTTGAATAGGGGAAATGAATAATAAACACTCAAAGAGTTTTTCGCACACAAATGCACACACATACACACACACATACATATATATATATATATATATATATATATATATATATATATATATATATATATATATATATATATATATATATATATATATATATATATATATATTTTTGGGCTCAAGCCATGTCGTCCTGATGGAAGTTCCTATAGGGTAGCTTCCTAGGGTTTATTACAACTACGGCGATATTTCCAGAGAATTTACCTTAAGGTACCTGAATTCTAACTCCTGGAGCGAATATCCCTCATGAAAGGGATATCGCGACATATCAGAGGACGTATTCTTGACACGCCACATGGCAATCTGCACCCTGACAGAGATTTCGTCTCGTAGGGGCAATTGGCAAGAAACGAATTCGGGAAAGAGAAAAGGGGAGCCGCTCCCAAGGCTCCTTATCTCTCGTTTCGTAAGCGTGCCTGGCGGCAATCCTGGCGCCATCTGTATTCCTTTTTGCGTAGCTTAACAACTCGGTGTTTTTTCCTGTGTTTCTCGCAAATCTTGGATTTATTCTGCTTTTCATGGCTTCTCCGTCTTCGTCGGCCTCTGATAAGTTGAGTACCATGTCTTTTATGTATAAATGTAGGCTCTTGGTAAATTTTTGAGTGATTAATAGGTTTAATCTTTGTTACAAGAGCCGTAGCCTACCGGAGGCGTCATGGACGCTGTCGCTCGCTAGGTATAAGTTTAGTTAGTCAGAGCGACATTCCCGGTTGTTTTGCTTTAATAAATTTTAGCTATTTAGCATCACATAGGATTTCCTTTCGTGCTTAGTATTATTTTGGAGAAAGTTTTCGTCATTCTGGCCTACGCTAGGCCATGTAGCCTAGTCGTTTGGTCCTAGTACTTCATGCATGATTTTGGTTTTTCCGAGTGTATTAAAATTCTATTGAAGCTTTAGGCTATGTTTTATACATTTAAGATTGTGTGGAATATTTCCAAGATAGTACACGAGTGAGTTTCGGTGATTTAGGTAATCGATTCTCTTGCTGCCTAGGCTAAGTTGCTTATGGAGCCTTAGTATACTTTCTCATACTCCCCGGTTGCTTTCTTTTCTTCGGAGAAGGTATGCAATCCCTTTCCCTCTGTTTAAGCCTTGGGCTTATCCCTAAGTGGTTTTTTCCGAATTAATTCTCGATAAAACTATACTGGGGTGTTACTGTACCTTCCTGTTCCAGTAAGTCTGGTTCAAAGAGGGACAGAACAACAGAGTTTTTTAGTCTGAGTCTGTGTTTGTCTGTCTTGGGGTAGAGTCTCCCTTGCTGGCCTGACACAGACAAAGGTGGCTTAGCCTACTTAGGTCACTACCGAAGGTTTCTGTGGATATGATTCCTTCTTTTGTGATCTACCAGACTAGTCCTTGTTGCTGTTCTCGGGGGAGGATAAGTTTCTTTCCCTGGGAGTAGCAACACCTTCCTTGCTTTGGTGCTCTGGGAGCTGGCAAGTATTGCTGGCCTCCCCCCTCGGATCTCCCTTAGGCTGAGATAAGTTTCTTGGCTGCGGGGGATCCGTCACTAAAGCAAGGTTGGTAGGACCCTCTTTTGTCCCTTCCCCCTCTATCTGTAATGGCCTAGCCATTACAGTACTGTACGTTGTTCTACATCTGGACCTAGAATAGGTTAGGATGTGGAATTGACTCAGCCCCTTGCCGGCCGGCAGAGCTGCCGGCCAGCAAGGGTCTTATATTTTGATTGCTGCCCGGACCTCCCTTGGTCCCTCATCCATGCCTGCCTGTAGAGCCAGACGGCATTGGTCAGGAAGCCTGAATTAGATTCTCCCCTTCCTTATATGCACTCTTTCGGATTGCCGGGCTTGGAGGTAGTGTACACTCTTATCCTGGCATCCATCCTATTTTTCTCCTAGTGCTGTACCTGACCCGGCTGCCGGCCTATGAGGCCGGCAGCCGGGTGTAGTCCTCTGGTTCTTTTGCTGCCGGCTGGCATCGGTCCTGTACCTTTGCCGGCCGGCTGATGTCAGCCTTTGTCTGCCAGTCACCAAGAGTGTGGCCGGCAGCTGGGTACTACCTTGTGTAGTTGCCGGCCGGCATTGGCTGTTGCCGGCCGGCACTTACTGCCGGCCGGCACATGCATTTGAACCAGCGTTCTGCCGCCTTATAGCTGTTAAGTAGTATACTTTAAAGCTAGTCATGGTGTGTGCCGGCCGGCACGTAAACTCCTATACTGTACCAGTATTCTTCAGTATAACATATACTGTAAGAAGAAAACTATAGTATGGGTTTTGGTACAGCACTGTGTGTTCTAACACTGTGTTTTCTTGCACAAGTCCTTTGCTGTTGCCCTACAGATAGGAAAGTGAGTTCTTTCCTGTCTATTATCCAGGATTTTAAAATCATTGCTTAGGTGTGAGCTCCACCTGTTTCCTCTGGAAACTTTGCATTGGTTACTCTAGAAGAGATTAACCATTTGATTTTATTATCTGGAAGGCTGCAACAATGGGTTGTGAGGGAAACACAAGTGTGTGTCTTTCCTTTCTGAATTGTTATGCTATACTATGCATATCCAGTGATACATAGTTCACTTGATACTCATGGAAATTTCTTCTCTTTACAGGAGGACCTTCCGAAGTGCGGAAATGTTTTCTGCAACGTCCGCAGCAAGAATCTCTGCGGACATGAGTTTTGTAGGAGACACGCAACATGCGCTGTCTCCAAGGATGATCTCCAGTATTGGGACCCTCAGGTATGTACTGTGTGCACTAACCTGATTACTGAGGCCTTTGATTCCCCTAGGACGGCGGAATCAAGGGATATGGCAAGGGAGAAGCTTCGTACCTGGGTAAGGGGCTTCCAAAAGAACACCTCTGGCCCTTATCTTCCAAGTGAGAAGATGAGGGCGTATCTTTTCCATAAGGCATCAGCTGATGCTGTGATTCCCCAGCCTCAAGAGGAGATCCCCCAAAGTCAGATCCAGGTGGATGCTGAAGTCGCGGTCGCGATGCAAGACACCCAGTTAGATGACAGGATGTCTGACGTGGACGAGCGATTGGAAGAAGACCTCCTGGCAGAAGGCCAGGATGAAGTTCAAGCCCCGGACGTCGTAGAGGAAGAGGTCGACGAGGTGTCGGCTACTCCGGTTCAGATTCCGGAGCCTATTCCCTCAACATCGGCCGGTCTCCCAGTAGAGCTGGGACAGGCCCTCTCTTCTATTGTTGGAATGATCCAACAAATGCAGAAGGAGAATCAGGAGAAGGCGGCTGCAATGGAACTGCGGATGCAGAGCCTTGCAGAATCACATGGGCCCCACAAAAGGCTCAATGTGAAAGACCTTCCCTTGTGCTCAGATGCTAAACCATGTGTCCGGCTGAGGAAGGAACCAGCTTCAAAGGAGGAGCCAGAGCCGAAGGCGGTCATAGTGATGGACCATATTAAGGCTCAAGCTCTGCTTTCATCCTCGTTGAAAGAGAGGGGCTTCTCTAACTCAAAAGTAGCTGCATTGAGCAAGAAGCTCCCTTCCTTTGTGTCCTCTCCTGCTAGAGCCTTCCCCTTTTTACAGAAAGGGTTTGCGGCTGTACTAAAAGCAATCGAGGCCGACAAGCCTTGCCCCTTCCTGGAGGAGTGTAAACCCTTGTCGCTGGCCCTACCTATGGACCACAAAGACTGGAAGGACGTCCATCTTACGTTCTCAGTTAGGAAGCTGGAGCTTGATATTCGTTCGGCGAGGACCTCCCTAAGCTGTCTGACTTTCTCTTGCAGAGAGAGTTCGAGACAAAAGAAAGACTGGCTGCCTCAATGTCTCTTCAGACTACTCTTGAGACGATGGCAAGTGACCCCAAGGTCCATGAAATGTTCATGGTGGTGGCCAAGACTCATCTGGCCACAGTGACGAAGGACCTTTATGGCTTCGTCAAGGCGAGGAGAGCTTGTAGGGAGTTCGTGTTCACCTCGGCTACGGTGAGGCATGAGCCAAGGAAACTAATCTCCTCCAACATTTGGGGCAAAGACCTTTTCCCTACCGATTTGGTCAAAGAAGTAGTTGATAAGGCCGCCTTGGAGAATAGAAACCTTCTCCAGAAGTGGGGCCTGGCTATCAAAAGAAAGTCTTCACCGGATGAGAGTCCTCAACCAAAGAGGAAGACTATGAGGACTAGGCTACCGTCTCGGCCAGCCAAGCCTTTTAGACAGCAACAGCTACTGCAATAGCCATTGCCTCCAGTGCCCCATATTGTGGCACAAACCCCGACCATTTTTTAGTGGCTACCCCAGGCCGTGTCGACACAGTCCACGGCATTCACCCCATCGTTCGAAGGGCAGTCTACTTCCTTTCGAGCAAAGCCTAGAGGGGCAGCCAGAGGCTCGTCTGGGCGCCCCTCAAGGGGAAGGGGATTCAGGGGTGGTCGTGGTCAGGGAGGCAAGACCTCGGGACGGCAGTCCAAGTGGGATGATACCGGTAGGAGGGAGACTTCTGAAATTTTGGGATCGGTGGACCTTCGATCCCTGGGCCCACAGCCTACTCAAGAATGGACTGGGCTGGAGCTGGTACAGCACTCCACCCCCGGGCCTTCGGGTTTTCCAACACTCCACCCCCGTTCTGGAGGAGTACGTTCAAGAACAGTTGGAGAAAAATGTGATCCGAAAGGTGAAGTCCATCAAATTCCAAGGGAGGCTGTTTTGTGTTCCCAAGAAAGACTCAGAAAAGCTCAGAGTCATTCTGGACTTGTCGCCACTCAACAAGCTCAGAGTGTATTGCAAATTCAAGATGCTAACACTGCAACACATAAGGACCTTACTGCCCAAGAGGGCATATTCCGTCTCTATAGACTTGTCAGACGCCTATTGGCACATTCCAATCAACCGTCGACTCTCCCCCTACCTAGGGTTCAGGCTACAACGAAGACTATACGCCTTCAGAGCCATGCCATTCGGGCTAAACATAGCCCCAAGGATTTTTACGAAGCTTGCGAGCGTAGCTCTCAAACAATTACGCCTAAAGGGAATTCAGGTAGTAGCCTACCTGGACGACTGGTTGGTGGGGGCAGCATCCGAGACAGAATGCTTGCAAGCTTCCAGTCAAGTGATCTAGTTCCTAGAGTACCTAGGTTTCAAGATCAACAGAAAAAAGTCTCGACTTTCTCCATCTCAAAAGTTCCAGTGGCTGGGAATCCACTGGGACCTTTTGTCACACCGTTTCTCCATCCCGGCGAAGAAAAGGAAGGAGATAGCGGGTTCTGGCAAGAGACTTCTAGATTCCGAAAGGATATCAAGACGCGAACAGGAGAGGGTACTGAGCTCTCTCCAGTTTGCTTCGGTGACAGACCCAGTGCTAAGAGCACAGCTAAAGGATGCAACCGGAGTTTGGAGAAGTTATGCATCAAACGTGCGAAGAGATCTGAGAAGACCAGTTCCGCTTCGGCTACGTACTCTTCTCAGGCCTTGGTCCCAAGCCAGACTTCTAAAGAAGTCGGTTCTTCTTCAGCCACCTCCCCCGTCGGTGACGATTCACTCAGACGTCTCGAAGGAGGGATGGGGAGGTCACTCTCATCGGAAAAAAGTCCAGGGGACTTGGTCCAAGCTATTCAAGACCTTTCACATAAACTTTCTAGAAGCTATGGCAGTGCTCCTTACCTTAAAGAAAGTTTCCCCGCATCACTCGATCCACATAAGGTTGGTGATGGACAGCGAGGTAGTTGTGAGATGCTTGAATCAACAAGGATCGAGGTCACCACCTCTCAACCTGGTGATGTTGGCCATCTTCCGATTGGCGGAAAAGAAGAAGTGGTACCTGTCGGCAGTTCACCTTCAAGGAGTTCGCAATGTGACAGCGGACGCTCTATCCAGGTTCACACCGATAGAGTTGGAATGGTCCTTTAGTTGCAGGATCATTCTCCTTCATTCTGAATCAAGTCCCAGAACTGCAGATAGATCTCTTTGCAACGAAAGACAACAAGAAGTTGCCCCTGTACGTGTCCCCGTACGAGGACCCCTTAGCGGAAGCAGTGGACGTGATGTCCCTCAACTGGAACAGAGGGCCAAGGATTTATCTGTTCCCTCATCACAACCTTCTGTTGAGGGTCCTCAACAAACTGAGATCCTTCAAGGGGGTAGCGGCAATAGTAGCCCACAAGTGGTCGAACAGCGTGTGGTTCCCCCTGGCATTGGAACTACAGCTAAAGTTTGTACCGCTACCAGATCCAGTTCTGACCCAGCAAGTCCAGAAGTCGACTGTCTGCGCTTCATTACAGAAAACCCGGACCCTGCAGCTCATGATTTTCTCTCCCTAGCGGTGAGAAAGCGTTTCGGGATTTCGAAAGCCAGCATAGACTTCCTAGAGGAATATAAGTGCAAATCTACTAGAAGGCAATATGAGTCATCTTGGAGAAAATGGGTGGCCTTTGGCAAGGCGAAGAATCCGCAGGAGATCTCAACAGACTTCTGCTTATCTTTCTTCATCCACCTCCATGGTCAAGGATTGGCAGCTAACACGATTTCAGCGTGTAAGTCTGCTTTGACAAGACCCATTCTATATGCCTTTCAGGTCGACCTAGGTAACGAGTTCTTTAATAAAGTTCCGAAAGCCTGCGCTAGGCTCAGACCTTCAGCACCTCCAAAGGCCATTTCATGGTCTTTAGACAAAGTTCTTCATTTCGCTTCTCTGTTGAGCAATGAAGAGTGTGCGTTAAAGGATTTGACACAAAAAGTTATTTTCCTATTTGCACTCGCGTCCGGGGCCAGGGTTAGTGAGATTGTAGCCCTCTCGAGAGAGGAAGGTCGTGTTCAGTTCCTGGATGGGGGAGAACTGAACCTGTTTCCGGATCCTACGTTTCTCGCCAAGAATGAGTTACCCACCAACAGGTGGGGTCCCTGGAGAATCTGCCCTCTGAAAGAAGATGCATCTCTATGTCCAGTAGAATGCCTAAAGGTCTATCTTCATAGAACTTCGGACTTCAAGGGTGGTCAACTATTCAGGGGAGAAACATCAGGCTCAAATTTATCTCTAAATCAACTCAGAGCGAAAATCACATATTTTATTCGCAGAGCGGATCCTGACAGTACACCCACAGGTCACGATCCGAGGAAAGTTGCCTCATCCTTAAATTTCTTTAATTGTATGGATTTTGAACATCTCCGTTCATACACTGGCTGGAAGTCTTCAAGAGTGCTCTTTCGCCACTATGCGAAGCAAGTAGAGGAACTAAAGAGATCTGTGGTAGCAGTGGGTCGCGTCGTTAACCCTACTGTTTAACTCTGCGAGGAACAGTGGTTTTAATTGGGACGATTAATTCCAGGGTGAGTGTATAGTTACATACTGTACTACAAACTAAGTGAGGGCACTGAGTTGCCCATGTAGACTGTTCCATTTCCAAAGGTGAACCTAGCATAAGTGCAGACATGTGTGCCGAGCGTTTCTAACGCTAATGTCATTGATTTGTAATACAGTCTTTTATGACTTTGATACCTCGGTATCTTTAAAGTGGCATTTAATGTTTTTTCCTTCAGATAAACAAGTTCTGTTTACTATCATACTTATGCTCAAAGTTTTGGGTTATCCTCTTCTTATATATATATATATATATATATATATATATATATATATATATATATATATATATATATATATATATATATATATATATATATATATATATATATATATATATATATATATATATATATATATATATATATATATATATATATATATATATATATATATATATATATATATATATATATATATATATATATATATATATAATTGTGGTTAACCTGTCTGTTTATTGTCTGTCAATGAACTTGTTCTTGAGAACCTTGCGTCTCCTTCACCTGTGTCAATTTATTTGTATAATTGAGCATTCATTCTATGTACCTTATCTTTGATAATTCTAATAGAATTGTTCCTTTATGCAAGCTATGTTGCATTGGTTTATGCTTTCCCTTAACGGGAGGACCCCGTCCCATAAGGGGACGATGGTGGTTTTACTAGTTTCCTCCTATGCGGATATAAACCTTTGTCCAATACAAGTATTGTGCGGAGAACTGGTCGAT
Source organism: Palaemon carinicauda (assembly GCF_036898095.1). NCBI lineage: Eukaryota > Metazoa > Arthropoda > Malacostraca > Decapoda > Palaemonidae > Palaemon > Palaemon carinicauda. The sequence continues at coordinate 114,794,125 of NC_090741.1, forward strand.
ATTTCATATTGACGCAGTGGTTCTTTACAAACTATGCTTTACTTAATATAGGGCGAGACCACTATATTAGCTTGCCTGGTATTTATACATAGGTATATGTACTCTTCGAGACTTTTCCAGAGTCTAGTAGGACTCTCCCCTGTAGGGGGCAGGAAGCTCTAACATGGTTTATAGTTAGTTGAAAAGATGTATAACGGTAACATCTTAGGTCTCTAGGTCTAGTCGACCGGGAAAAATTACCTTCGGGGAGTACGGCACGTTCTGAGAATCCACAGATACAGTAATGCTCTGGTATACTTCCATCAGGACGACATGGCTTGAGCCCAAAAAACGGATTTTGAGCGAAGCGAAAAATCTATTTTTGGGTGAGATGGCCATGTCGTCCTGATGGACCCGCCCTTGCCTTTCTAAGAAAGGGCTGTAGGACCCCTCCCTACATACAGTATCGGTAGCTCCTCGTGTACGCTACAAGGAATGCAGATGGCGCCAGGATTGGCGCCAGGCACGCTTACGAAACGAGAGATAAGGAGCCTTGGGAGCGGCTCCCCCTTTTTCTTTCCCGAATTCGTTTCTTGCCAATTGCCCCTACGAGACAAAATCTCTGTCAGATTGCAGATTGCCATGTGGCATGTCAAGAATACGTCCTCTGATATGTCGCGATATCCCTTTCAGGAGGGATATTCGCTCCAGGAGTTAGAATTCTGGTACCTTAAGGTAAATTCTCTGGGAATATCGCCGTAGTTGTAATATACCCTAGGAAGCTACCCTATAGGAACTTCCATCAGGACGACATGGCCATCTCACCCAAAAATAGATTTTTCGCTTCGCTCAAAATCCGTTATATATATATACATATATATATATATATATATATATATATATATATATATATATATATATATATATATATATATATATATACATACATATATATATATATATATATATATATATATATATATATATATATATATATATATATATATATATATATATATATAATAATAATAATAATAATAATAATAATAATAATAATAATACCTGCTGGCTCTCGAGAGCTGATCACAATTTCTGGATAGTCACTCACCCTCTATATATATATATATATATATATATATATATATATATATATATATATATATATATATATATATATATATATATATATATATATATATATATATATATATATATATATATATAAATATATATATATATATATATATATATATATATATATATATATATATATATATATATATATATATATATATATATATATACATATATATATATATATATATATATATATATATATATATATATATATATATATATATATATATATATATATATATATATATATATATATATATATATATATATATACAGTCAGCGTGGATCGCTGTGTCCGGGTAGTGGGCCGGACACAGCGTTCCGCGCAAATCGGAGGCATGGGGTTTATCGGGGAAAAAATCGACTGGGACAAATTGACTAATTGGCATCTTCTTATACAAGTTAGCATCTACATATCTGCGTAGGTGGAAGCTAGCCAGTGTGTTTCCTGTAGTCGTGGAGTGAGGTTGTGTCAGGTTGAGAGGGCCGAGTTGCAATCGTTCTTTTGTGAGTTCGCGTGGCATTTTTGTGTATCAAACCCCCCCCCCCCCGTGATGTCTAGACCCCGTACAAGTCACGATGACATTGTTAGACCTGTCATAATTTAGGTCTGCAAACGAAGGAAATCGGGAAGAATACTGGCGTGAACGAGAGGACAGTGAGGCGCTTGGTGGCGAAGTACAAGGCAGGAGGTAGCACCGAGGTCCCTTCTCACTCCCAGGCTGGTTCCCCTCCCCGGAAGATTCCTGATCGTACTTTACATATATTAAAGCGAACCCTAGAAGAAAATCCAACATTAACAGCTAAGCAACTGAAAGAACAGAACCCTAAATTGTTGAGCGACGTCAGTGTTCGTACGATTCAGGAAAACCTGTCGAAGCGCCTCGACTTCGAGAAAGTGATCGCGCGAAAGAAGCCCGCTGTAACTTTGAAACAAAGGCAGAGGAGGGTTGCTTTTGCCAAGACATACAAGGATTGGACCTTGGAGCAGTGGCGTAGTGTCTTGTGGAGTGACGAAGCGACCTTTTGTGTGAGTGAGACGACCGGGAAAAAAGTGTGGCGGCGAAAGGGGTCAGATCCTCTTAAGCCTAATCTCACGGCCAAGACAGTTAAGCACCCAGCATCGCTTATGGTCTGGGGTTCGTTTGCCTACGGTGGTGCCCCAAGCCTTGTTGTTTTGCCTAAAGGCATAATGGTTAATGCTGACCGCTATTTGAACATTTTAAAAAAAATTTAGCGGATTGTTTTGCGGCTACAGGAGCTGAAATTTTTCAGCAGGACGGTGCCCCTTGCCATACGGTTAAAAAAGTGAAAAAGGGGCTGGAAAATAGCGAAGTGAACTATATTCCTGATTGGCCAGGTCAAAGTCCTGATATTTCGCCCATTGAGAACCTTTGGGCGATAGTTAAAGCCCGCCTTCGTAAAGAAGTGACGACAAACGTGACACTTCTCGAGGCGGCGCTCCATAAGGTGTGGGCGGAAATACCTGCTGAAATACTCCAAAACCTCGCCGATAGTGTTCCTCGACGACTTTTGGAGGTCAAGAAGAGGAAAGGCTACCCTATAGACAAGTAGCAGGGATATTGGTGAGTGTTCAATTAAATTTTTATTGATTTATATTGTGTATTAGTGTAGATATGGGGGGGGGACCAAAATGAATGCACGGCGGATGCTGCCCGGACAGACCGACCCGCGCTGACTGTATATATATATATATATATATATATATATATATATATATATACTGTATATATATATATACATATATATATATATATATATATATATATATATATATATATATATATATATATATATATATATATATGTATATATATATATACTGTATATATATATATATATATATATATATATATATATATATATATATATATATATATATATATATATATATATATATATATATATGTATATATACATATATATATATATATATATATATATATATATATATATATATATATATATATATATATATATATATATATATATATATATATATATAATATATATATATGAGTGTGTGTGTGTGTGTGTGTGCATTAACGATCTTTTCCTAGGCTGAAAGCAGACTAGATTGCATTTTTACTTCTCATTGCTATAGACTCAAAGTCTATGATGGAAAATGAGTATCCAATACTTAAATCTCTAATATAAATCAAATTTTTCCAAACCTATTCAATTCATAATGTTGACATGTAATGCATATTGATAATGATGGAAGTTATCGCGTAATGATAAAAAGATCATACTAACGACTGGAGCTCGGGAGATGTTATTTGAACAATGCAGTACAATATAAAATAATAATGAGGAAAGTTGAAATGAGGAAAAATATATCGATAAAAGGATCAAATGAAGTACAATATACGTCAGAAAAAAGTTATTTTTATTTAATTTCTATATCAAGAAACACCACAAATCAATTCAAGGGTCTCAAAGTATTGATCATCTTCAAAATGAAGCGATGTCCTTTTCTCACTCAACAAAGTAAATCCTTTTGATCAAGTGTTTTTTCGAGATTAACTTCCGTCTGTCAATAAACGAGATGATCATAACTTACGAAATGATGGCAGGTCTTTATCAGTGAAGCTGAATCAAGGCACCTTTAAAATCGAAATGAGGTTTTTGAACAGATGATTTGTTATGCCATAAATATTTCCAAAATTAAAATACTGATTTTTTTTTTATAGTTTTAGTAATATCACATCGAAGTGTGTTTAACATTTGGATACACAACAAAAGAAGGATTAAACTCAAAACTAATTGGAAAACTGCAACTTTATATTCTTAGAAGATTTTCCCCAGCGTCTTATTTACTTGATACGACAAAGAAAATTAACCTTTAAAAAGATTCTTTTCTTGTGTTGGCCCTACTCGATCATGAGATTTTCCTTCCGTTTATTAAATGTTCTCTGAAATTCCTTCCTGCTTAAAAACACGACGACAAATACACTAAGATATACCTGACACTAATGTAAACAAAATAAAGATAAAATTTCTACAAATATGTTATTGAAAGAATTTCCTGTATGAAATGTTATGTTCTATATTTGTTTTATCAAATTTCCCAAAGAATATTTCAAATGAAGATCAAAACTAGGTTAGTTTGTATAAAATGAGAGGGTCAGTAATCTCCTCTATATCCTTATTGATATTTTATTTCATCTTATTTCAAATTCCTGGACCAAATTCATGAAAAAATCAAATTCATGTTTGCATATAGACATTGCTCTGAACATTTCATTGCATTTTTCTTGTTATTCATATCCACTTATTCCTGCAACAATTTCCTAGAAAAAAAGGCATATAAAGTTTACATTGAAGGAAGTATCTACCCAATCCTTTCCGCTGAAATATTCAAATCATCTTATCTACTTTTCCTGAAAATATATATCACGCTAAGACAAACTTTTGATTCCAAGCAATGTCAGCGTCGGTGGAGTCAAACAAATAAAGAGAATTTCCCCAAAAAGAGAAAACCTTGAGTGTGGAAGTCCACCAAATGTAATACACCTTTGCTGATGGAGATTGACAGGAACAGACATCCCACTTCCTTCAATGGGAATTGTCTCACCAGGGATTCTGTACTGAAGGCGGCAGCGTTGCCTTTCTTTTTAAAAAAGAAAAATTGATATATATTTTCTTCAGACATAAGTGTAACGTATTATAGACTTTTGTTCTATTTCCTTGTTGGACAAGAGTTATGTGCAAACACACACACAAACACACACACACATGAACACACCCACACCCACACCCACACACACCATATATATATATATATATATATATATATATATATATATATATATATATATATATATATATATATATATATATTGATATATATACGCACATATATATGTACATATATAAATATATATATATATATATATATATATATATATATATATATATATATATATATATATATATATATATATATATATATATATATGATAAATTTTGCACATTTTTACGTGTTTTTCATATTCAAATAAGCCATATATATTTTTGATACATTAATGTCTGGATTCTCTTAACGACCTCGGGATCAGAGCCCCAGGCGAAATCACACAAAGACAAGAGCTTGGCTCCGGCCGGGAATCGAACCCTGGCCGGAGCCAAGCTCTTGTCTTTGTGTGATTTCGCCTGGGGCTCTGATCCCGAGGTCGTTAAGAGAATCCAGACATTAATGTATCAAAAATATATATGGCTTATTTGAATATATATATATATATATATATATATATATATATATATATATATATATATATATATATATATGTATACATATATATATATATATATATATATATATATATATATATATATATATATATATATATATATATATATATATATATATATATATAGTGTGTGTGTGTTTAAGTGTTTAGATAGAGAGAGAGAGAGAGAGAGAGAGAGAGAGAGAGAGAGAGAGAGAGAGAGAGAGAGAGAGAGAGAGAGAGAGATGTCCTTATGTGAAGTGTGAGTCAATTTCTTCATTTTGACGATTTCATCACTGGCACATTAATCAGATTATTTGTTATGAATTTTATCAATATCGTATAGGTATGAACTAGAAAATCCACAGGTCTTGGCAATCATCCTCAGAAATTCGAAGGAAATCCTTTCAAATCTCTTTGAGTGAGTTGGGAGGAAGAGAGAAATCGACTTTCGTTTGATAAACAAACCAAATACGGATTTAAACTTGAATCCTTTCCTCTTTCAGACGAACACTGTTTGTATCTTGAACAGTTAAAAGATATGCGGGAGAATTGAAATTTAAAATTGGCTAAGTAATTATAAGATTACATTTTTTTATGAATCATTCATTTATCAAATATTTAAACTGTACAGTTACCTTTATATGGATAGTTTGAACGTTCATTATCTGAATGCATATACGAGTATTTTTCGCAAAAGAAATCACACTTCATATGAGAACTATATTGACTTTCTTGAAACGCAGAACTAAAGAATAGAATGTTTTTCCTTTGAAAGCTGAGTTCTCTCTCAATGAGTCTACAACTGTCACAATCTACAGTTATATTAGAGCAAGAGCCTGTTTGGGCTTCTACAAACCAACAGAAAACGGTGCTTTTATTTCTAACATAAGTTCATTTACTTTTCGAGAAACTATTTACATTCGATGTTTAAATGCAGCATTTCTACTTATGGTGTGTATGGCAGACATAGCGGAGCATATAATTTGTCTGGCTTTGGCCATTATGAACTTCCTGAGATGTGTAGAAGTAACATTAATATTTGATCTATCCTTTTTTTAGACTATTTTTTTTTTTTTTAACGTCGGTCTGATCCAGCAACGATTTTGTTTGGAGTGGACTATTTATTAATCAGTGTGATGTGTATGCAACCATGAAATATACTGTGTGTGGTAGGTATCTATGTTTGACCAAGCTGAGTTTTTTCGCCCCCTTCGGAGGTCCAAAGGGCTCTACCGCAGCAGGGTGTCCCCGCCAGACGTCCAGCTCTTCATATGCCCAGTCATTTTCTACGTGACCCTGTAGGCCTACTCTTCTATTGGTACCACGTTCCTATGATCAAACTCCATCTGGCTGCCGGTCTAAAACTGACTAGATAAAAAAATTATGACTACTAGAACTGAATTATTTGTTGAAGAAGTTTACTGCAAATAAAATGTATGCTATACTGAGTATTAAGAATTTTGGATGCTTTTGAAGATATATCAATTTTTGTTTTCAATTCTTTGGTTTTTGTGAGATTGCATAATGTAAATACTACATCGGTGTAAAAATATGCAGTGGTTTTCTTGCAATATGAAATACTGTTCTATTACTTTTGAGAGTTTTTGCGTGTGTTGTAGATTTAACCTTTTGCAACACAATATTGAATTTTACCTAATTTTAAAAATTATTAATTTAGAGTATATGCTTTCATAAAAGTTCAAAGCTTCTTATATTTGCCATATAGCATGCAGCTATTTAATTGAAAGCAGCGTTATTCCTTATCACTCTGAATATTCTCCGTAGTACTATAACGGAAGGATGGTTGATATAAGTACACAGCCATAACCGAGTTTCAGATTCTATTAATACAGTAAGCATCAAGCAAAACGTGAACATCAGGATTAGTGTTACAGAATCGAGTTCAAAAGTCCCTTTCAAGGCTCATTGGCAGCGTCATCAATCAGATGCAATCTATTACTGATGATGGATTTGTCATTAGTGCTGATTCATCGTTAATTATATTCTAGAGTAGTAACGATTAGAATAGATTTTCCTCGTTTAGTAAAAGTAATCTGTTAATTTTTTTTACATTACATATTTGGTATCAAATCTAAAGTAGAATTTTGAAAATTATTTGATTTTTCTTGTTAGAAAGTAATCTTTGATCCTACAGGAAGAATTCATAAAGTGATTATATTCCTGACGAAAAATATTAACAGGCAATCTAACTTTTTTTTTTTAATAACTAAAATCTATTCATGTGTAATGTAATATCATTTAGCTTCTTAATTTCAGATATGTATACAATTATCTCCAATTTAATGTGTAAATAAAACTATACAAAAATATACTTGGAAGCAACGGAATACTGATGAAGATTTAGAAAAAGAAACCAAATAAAAGATGAGGGTCTTGGATTGCTTATTAGTATCAGTAATAAATAAATGTTTTCATTAAGTATGTTAAGAAATGGATTAAATTCAGTGGCATGATGATAATAAATCACAGTCAAGTGGACATTAGAATGCAATGTCTAAAGAAATAAAAAAAAACGATGGCCAAGATGATAATGGAGCTGAAGGCAATTCCAATTGATAAAAAATGCTAATTGGACTCAAAAGAGTATCACAAGTTACTTTGCATCCATAATGACTCATCCTTTGAAGGTAATTATTGGAAGTGAAGAATCCTGTCAGGGGCTTTGGAAACCTTTTGGCTTCGAAAGGAACTCCCATAAGGAGAGAGTGACACACTAATATTCCATAAAGGATTTTCTTTTCATTGCATAAAGACAAAAATGGGAAAGTCAGGATTATTATCAATAGCAATTCCATTGCAAATACGTTTGTATGTAAGTGAGTAATACCAAAATATGTCAGGAGCAGAAGTTTTCTGTTAAGCTGTTTAGATATAGCTCTGAATTATGAACCAGTCATGAAATTAATTTTAAATGTTAAACGATAGAAATTTTAAGACATCTTACCTAATAAATGAATTGGACATGTGAATAATCTTTTAAAATTCAAAACAAAATTTGGTAACTCTAGTTTATGTAAATTAGTCACAAAATTCTATACTGCAATATGTAAGAAAGTATATATTCTATAAACTCATTTTAGTCAGTCTAACCAGATTTGAATCTCTGGCAGAGTGCAATCATTAGAGAAGCGGAACTTCTATACTCTTTAATGTAATTATATATCAATGTCTAACAATCTCTCTCTCTCTCTCTCTCTCTCTCTCTCTCTCTCTCTCTCTCTCTCTCTCTCTCTCTCTCTCTCTCTCTCTCTCTCATAATAGCATAATCAATTGCTAAGGAGTTACGCCTTAACTTGAGAAGATAATCCGATAAAAACGACTTATTTCCTCTAAAGAGAAATCGGGTCATAGAGAGAGCAGCTTTAGTGAGACCAAGATGTGCAGTCAACAGTGTCTCTTGACCCCTCTTGCATATGCAAGAAACAGATGTTCACTGACCTTATCAATATACAGTTTAAGTTTTTTATGAAATTATAGTGAATGACCTGGACGATGATATACGTTAAGATATAGGGCTTCATGTTTTCGTTTTTCTCGGATACATGATGATGCGTTACAAAATGAAAAATGAAGATTTGGAAATATAAGGAAAATTAGATTCCTGTATCGCAACGATGCATTTTACAGATATGTCAAAGTTTCCTTGATATTAGTTTTCAGATATATTCTCTTCAAGGATTTTGAAGTTACAGCCTTAACATTCAATCACAATATTTTCGAATAAAATATTCGTTTCCCAATTAAATGATGTTCATTCCCTTATACTCCATTGCACTTGATAAGGAATTGGGTGAAATACAAGTTTGATCTCAACAGAATTTATTAGTTTTAGGTTGATACATTCTATGAATAGATATTTATTTCAATTGATATAATATTTTATTCCTTATCTTTAGTTTCCGACGACCTATTTGAGGTAACAGAATAAAAGGAAGAAAATATTTCAATGAGCGACTGGAGATAAGAACAAGGTGAATGAAGGATTACCTTGGTTCTTTTAACATCTGCTGTCTTACATAACTTGAAACGTCTGACTGAGATGATGATGTTCCTGAGCTTTTCCTCCTCTTTATTAAAAACAACAGTTTTTATTTCAGAGATGCGCGTCATAATATCTTTATGTCAGAGTTTTGGTATTATATTGTCTTAAAAAATCCGTACAATATATATTTACTTTTCTGAGGTTAATGTTGGGTGTCTGTATCCAGTATATATGTATGTCAGTTATGATAAAAACTATTTTGTTCCAGATATATATAATAATTGACAAAAAAAAATTTTATTCCTTTGAACTGGACAGTCGAGAGAATAGTCTAATGAATTTATTAAATAATTGAAATATTATTATGGATAGATATTTTAATAAACGTAAAAAAGATTTCAACTTTTTTCTTATTTCTATGCATAAATATCCATTGATAAAAATGATAACAAGAAAAGGACATTACACGCCTATAACCTCTTCCATTGAAAAAAAAGTGAACCCTAAAACCAAATATAAAAGTCGAGATATCAAGTTTTAAACTCTCTTTGGTTCCCCTTTTCACGTGTGAGCTCGGCTAATCTTCGTCAAAAAGGAAAGTCTAATTCAAACAGGGAAGAAGAAGAAGAGGCAGCAACGAAAACAAAGCGGGGATATCTTAAGCCTAAGGCCCGAAGAAAAGGAACCTGACAGAGTGAGACTTTTTACCTACAATTTTTAGTTTGTGGATGAGTGAGAAGAAAGATGGGGAAGAAGAAGAGGCCACTGATGTGTCGGAGGAAGAGGTGGAGGAAGAGCAAGCAGAAGGAGAGGGAAATGACGACAAGAGCGAAGGAACAGAGAAGGCAAAAGAACAGGAAATGTTGAGATTCCTTCCCTTTACGACGTTTGTTGACTCTCCTTATTTTAACAGAAATTACAATCAAAGTTCGTATATTCTGTCGACATATATTTTTCTTATCTACTGTCTTTATTTTTAGTGGAGAAAGAACATTTGACATTTGATTAAGTCTGCAGTTTGCTTTGTTTACTGCATGCGTTATTGTTTATTGACTTTGATTTTTTAGTTTTCTTATAACATTCTTTTATATTTTTCGTTTCAGTTGTTGTTTGTTGGTTATATTTTCTCATCTTACTCTTTCCCAACGTTATCTCTTCACTAGGGGGGCGATTGCCAGATAGGCCCTCTCTAATGCCTTCTATCAAAGGCCTCCTATTCCAACAAACCTCTTCTCTTCTTGTCATCCTCCATCTTATCTCGCTATCTATCATATACCTATTTCTCTATCTTCTCCCCCTCCCAGGGTTATCCCAAACATTCCTCACCCCCCCCCCCTCAAAATCCTCCATCCTCAACACGTGCCCAATATTTCAGTTTGACAGTTTTATCACTTCTGTAATCTTTACTACGCCTGCTATTCTTCTTAGGTCATCATTTTCCAATCTCTCTAACAGTGATATTCCTATGATATGCCTTAATATTCTCATTTCTGTCTTAGAGCCCACGTTTCCGATCAATACATTAACATTGATGTTATTACTGCGCTATAGATTTTAACTTTTAGCTTCATTGACTATTTCTTATGAAGTACCACTCCACCATCGCAAATTCACCATATATTTTTTTCTGAAAATCTTATAACAAACTGTTTCAAATTAAGTAAGTAAAGATTTAGAATTCTTTAAACAACTAAGAAATTTTACAATTTTAAATCAGTGATTATTAATTTAAACAAAGGGAAAACTTTGACGTTTAAATAGAAAAAAAAAATACTTCCAATTGAATCATTAAATGAGTTCTGAAAAGCATATGAATATGATTCAACATCTTGTTTTTCATCCTTGATTTATTTATTTTCAATAACTAGATAAATGCTAATTTAACGCCCTATATAATCAAGAATTATAATAATTGTATACATTCTGATTATAAAATTAGTAGTAGCAGCAGCAGCAGCAGTAGTAGTAGTAGTAGTAGTAGTAGTAGTAGTAGCATAAACAATTATTGTCCCTGGAATGTGGTGAAAGAAGCTTATTCTTTCAACTTTCTTTTATTTAGCCTTGGATTTTTTTCTTGAATCATTTCTCTATTCTTTGTATCCTCATCATTTTTTTTTCTTTTTGAAATCTAGAATCCGTTTTTATATTCTATCATGTTAATTCAAATCCCTTCATTCAGTTCATGGCAATGCTTACAAGTTCTCTCTCTCTCTCATTCTGTGCACAATGTAATATTCATCTCCTTCTTTCTACACAAATATATTTGAATCACAACAATGATTCATATAGATAATTTTTCTAACCAATGAATCATAATTAAATACTCAGGATAAATTTTTCTTAGTTTGCCAAAATCTACTCTTGAAAAGGGGTTTAAAATAAAAAGAAATCATTTAAAAGAAAGAATCAACGTTTAGTATTACACTATATGCATACGTGAACAAGTAAAAACGTAAATAAAGCTAAAACAAATAATAACAACGTAGAAAATATGCATCAGAAAAATATTCCAAATTTATGGCACATTTTCTTTCCTCCCATTCATTGCGCCAAGCAGGGTGAGACACAGGATTCCACAATGACCTTTCTTTGGAAAGCAACACAACCCCAATTGTTAGCTTTGTAGTCAGATAGCATTTATGTTCACGTAATATCTATAAACAAGAATATGGTTTATTTGTTATTTATTTTTTTTGGAATGATAATTTCTTCGTCTTTCTTATATCAGATATCTCTTACAAGCTCTATTTCAATAATTGATTCGGGATTTTTTTATATTTGTTATTCAAATGTTTATCTTTTAATAAATCTTTCCTTGACAAGACAAAAGTTTATGAAAAACCATTTACAAGTCTCTACTTACAAACTCTAGGCAGAAAATAAATTCAGATATTTTTTTTCTCGATTTCCAGAAACGACCAACAAGTTGAGAAATGTTCGTTTTTACAAAGAGAAGAAGAAGAAGAAGAAGAAGATTTACCCTGTTACTGAGAAGCGTCGAGAAACTCTTTGTTTACCGTAACGTAACAATTGATTAAATGCATAGTGTCATACGAGTAATTGGCAACTTTGCTTCATTGTCAACAGACGCAATTTATTAACCTGATTTATTTGTGTTTGGCGTGTGATGGAAGACCTTCCGTAAGGAGGAATGTGGTGGCATAGTGTACCTTGGACCAAGCAGTCTCTGGTCTCAGCATTAACAATCTCAACCAACAAACGAAATGATTTGATGTCCCCAATGCTATGGGGTGCGTTGCCCTACTAAAATTGTTGACCAATTCAAATTACGATCTCTTATAAAGAAGATTCTAGTTCTAGAAGAGTCTAGAAGAGTTGGGAGGGCCCGGGGCGGGGGGGTGAGTCATTATACCCGATAGCTGGAAGATATGCATTTGCCCGACGCTAGAGTGCGATCCTTTTCCGAAAGTCATTGCTATGAGAAGTTTGTCCTGCGATTGTGTTTAATACTAATTCTCTAGATGGCGATTGATATTAACTATCCAAGTAATTCAGAGAATTATATAATGGTAAGCGTAATGAAACAAAGAGAAAATTGTATACGTTAAACTCCTTTATAACCATTTGCGGCTTGTGATGTTAAAATCGGAACCCACAATTACACTTCACTTACTCTACTTTGTTCATCACCCAGAAAATATCCACGTTAGCCAAATAGGATTATTTTACAACTTCGCTCTCCGTTTCGGGGTGACATCACTATCAAACTTTGAATTATAGATCATTGGTCTCATGCCAAACTAATATTTTTTTTTCTTTTTTTGAAGAACTTACTGATATTGATATAGGAGGGGGAAAATCAGTAATATTTAAAGATAACATTATATTTGCAGTAACTTTTGAGAATCTGGATACCAGTGTTCCTCAAAATGAGATGAATGGTAATAATAATAATAATAATAATAATAATAATAATAATAATAATAATAATAATAATAATAATAATAATAATAATAATAATAGACCATATTTCAAACACGCATTGTTAAAGATGACCGTTGCTCCGGTGACGTTAATCTTTTCGAGAGCGTTTTCAGTTGCTCTAATTTTCTTCTTTTCTGCAGTACTACATTCAGCCAGTAACAGGGATATGATCATGAGCAGGATATAATTCACGAGAGAAAATAGAGTCTATATCATCAAAGTCTTTCTTTAAATCGGAAAATAATAAATAAAAGACCAAATACAAATGCAAGCATAATTAATGAACAATCACTTTCTCTGATATACACAAAGTAACATCATTACTTTGTCACAGTATTAACAGAAGTAACTCAGCTCATTATCAAGAAGATATTGAAGAATAAGGACTTCGTTGGAGGATCATATTCGGATACTGGGTCGTCGAGCTGGGTCCTTATTAGTTGGAATGGTCCCGAGGATGGAGGCAGTGATTACTGGAAGGCCGCTTTCTCAGGCTAGACCTCATTGGGGAGGGGCAGTCTAGCGTCCTTATCAAAATTAGAGTCCAGATTGGGATCTCTCTCCTGGGGTAGCTCTGTACCAAGATAAAGGCTACTGAGCCTATCGGAGCTGAAAAATTCAGGTTCATTACTCTCATGGACCAGATACTGTATCTGTTATGACCTGGACTGTTTCAGGTCAGGTTGTGACGTCAGGCCGTTTTCTCGTAGGCAATAAGATATGTTGCGCAGCGTTGAGGGTGGGATTTCTTGTAGAATGTACAGGTGTTCTAATATCCTAAGGCGGCTGTTATCGAAAATACTGTCATTGTAATCCATATTTTTTGTCACGTGTTCATATGTTATGTTGAATTTATTGTCTTGTAGACAGTGCGTTTTTATTTCTCCTTGTTGCACGTGGTAGGATAATCTTTTAGAGAGAAGCGTCGTGGTCATCCTATTGTAGGTGACAGGACATCCCTGGACTGGTCATTTGCATTAGTATACTAAGTTTGTCCTCTTGAGGTTATTCTGCAAGGCCGGGGCAGGATGTGTTTTCATAACAAAGTTTCTACTTTTTACAGGCTGATACTAAATGATGATGTTAACTTTAGTTCCTTCACTAGAGGAATAAAACTTTGACTTTTATATTTTTCATGGCCTTTTCGTTATCAAGGTAGTTCTGGTGCAGAAGACCATTGTAATATGAATCATTTTTTTTTTTTTTCTGTATTGGCTGGTAGTACACTGGTGTACCATTTATCAATGTTAGAAAAAACATTATTGACTAAAACTTACGGTATTCTGTCCATTTTCTTGTGTGCCTTTCCAAGAAAAGTAGTAATATATTAAAATCACATACATTCTAAATGCCTTTATATTTTTCTGTTAGCATAATACAACGATGAGATATAAGAACTTTTTTCCAAGGGATATATTCAAATATCTTCATAGCGTATATACTTTAAATACCTATTAAAATGTAATTAAATTTTAGAGGTTTTCAATCTTGATAATGTTACTTACGTCACTATGTTTTAAATATTCTAATACTTGCGCTTCTTTATTATTTAAACCTTCGTTGACCTTTGCCGCTATAATACCTGAATATTCTTATGAAGAACTCACAGCCTCTGCTCCCAAGTTTTTTAAGCTGTAATAAACCATATATGAGAGACGGTAACAAAGAATAGGTAGCGGAGAATGTGGGAAGAAAATAAGAATATTGTTTCAAAGTTTAGTTATCAAAGTTTGAACATGATTCAGACAAGGAATTAAGGACGAACTTTGTAAGTTGACAAAGTCTTCTGTAGCACTTATTAGGATCGTGAACAGTATTTGATTTATAGAAAGAGAAACATTTATTAGAATGTATTTTGCTCATTCTATAGTTTTATGATTGTAAAGTATTTGTAAATATGCAGAAACATTTGCTGTACCAGAATTTTCTAACTGATAAAGAACTGAATCACTGCTGAGGAGACTTCATGTTTTTATATTTTCCTCAAAGATGGAAGTCAAGGATTTTCTCTAGTTACCTTAACAGAATTTTAAGCATTATTGTTTATTTCTATTCCATAGGTAAGTTATTTGTTAGGAGAGGAATATAAAAAGGCAGTAATGATGATATTATGGTGATGATAATAACAGATTTCTACCTCATATTGGGATCGAACCCGCGACACTTTATAAGTACTAAACATATGTCACCGAAATACCAGCAAGGTTTCTTCAACTGCTTAAACCAATGATAATTATTATGATGATGAAAATGATAATTATCTTATAAACATGACTGTTCATGAAATACCATTATCAATATTATTGATAATATTAACATTACATTATGCTTAAGATTTTATCAATATGAATATTTCCAAATAAATTCCATAAGTTTATTGTCCTTATGAAACACCAAAGGCCCAAAAGGATATAGTGATACTAAATCATTCTCAAGATGTTTAATAAAAATGAACTTAACGTGAACAGTCAATCAAATCACTATGTCATTACTAGTAAGTGTAAAAAATTTTCTCGTATTTTCCATAATCTATAAGAGAATCAAGAAGGACCCTTTTCTAATAAGGGTACTACTGGGCCGGATGATGCTGTCTAAGCAAGCCTATTTGGATAATGAATCAGATAATTAACTGTAAATGGGCCGTCTAAATTCCTGTAGCCTATGAAAATTACAAGATTTCTGCAGCACAGACTTAAATATCCAAACTCTGATTACAGTGGAAATGGTTTCTTTATTAGAATTAATAGAAGGAATACCATACCTCAAGATGAAGGAAAAATGTGGGGCATATGTAATGTAAAGGAGAATACTAAGGAATCTTGTCTAAGATACTATGGCCATGTGATAATAAGAGAGAAGGTCGAACCGTTCAGGAGAGATAGGAACATGCCAGTGATGGGGAGAAGTCCGGGGAGTAAGTGAATCAGATGGACGGATGTGTTGAGGAGGGATATGGGTGTAGTGGGACTGGGAGAAGAAGATAGATTCAAGAGATAGAAATACATGGAAAAAGTTATCTTGAACGACAGACCCTGTTATACAGTGGGATTAATAAGGTCGAAAGAAGAAGAAGAAGAAGATTCCACATTAAATTACACCTTTTTTAGCCATCTAAGAAGCTGAGTACTTTTAGGGGTCCACACCTAGTATTTTATTCAAAATATCGTCTGACTTTCTGTTAAAGGCTCCAAAAAAGCAAGAGGCTGTTTTATGTTTGACAGACCAACTAAAATTCACATTGAGTGCTTAACAGATTTATCTTTACTATTTAATCCTGTTATATGAAAACCTTACATTTTCAGAATGCACATTATTACTATGATAAAAAAACACTTGATGGATAAATGTTTTCCTTCGAATGTTAACTGTCTGTGTAACTATTTCTTTACTAAGATTTTTTTTTTTTTTTTTAATGAGTCTGTTTATCCAAAATACATATATTACAAAATAGAACATATGAATAAATAAGGTTTAATTTGAACGTACCTGTTATGTAAAAAAGGAACGAGAGTTTCATAATCCGCCGACTACAAGTTAAAAAAATTGCATGCATTTTGTTTCATATGGGTATAAAAGTAGTGTTCATAACTCTATGCTGTTTACTCACCTATTCTAATTTACGCAA
>NC_090741.1:114816069-114818569 GCF_036898095.1 Palaemon carinicauda
TTTATTAGAGCATTGTTGGATACGTTCGGACTCAAGCAAGTTCTTCTCTTTGCATTAAAATTGTGGAGTTAGAAAATATAACGCTAATACTTAATAACAAATTTCCATCTCAGCCTTATCCCGGAAAGATTTCAAATCTATGTCACGTTCTTAGCAACCCTTTAATCAAAAAAGGAATTTTTAAGTCACACTTCAATGAAGCTGAGCCAGAAGAGAGGTATAATTAGCATTCTCTAAAATAAATGGGAATATTTACGCTGGATGTTAAAATTAGAGTATGGCCTATTGGACGATATCGTATTATATTCAGTTATTGCTTCTATTTCTACCTTAGATGCAAATGACCCATTCTTCTTTCCCACCGGTATCTCTGCATTAAGGGGTCGGTTGCTTCATGGGGCCTCTAAAACATCAGGTATGGTTTATGATTATGATTTTGGCGATTGAGTGGCCTTGTAGTATGGCAGTGGACATAGCCATAGGCTAAAAAGTAAGACCGCAAGACAGTAGCTGTTCTTTCAGTCGCTTTCTACAACACACGGGAGGCACGCTAGTGTTCTTACACATCTACCACAGGCCAAGTTAAAGCTAAATCCAAATGACGCATTCTTCTTTCCCACCGTTTTCCCTACATTAAGGGATCCGTAGCCCGATGCATCCTCTAATAACACCAGGCATGGTTTATAATTTGGCAGAGGGTTTTTGCGATCACATGCTCCTGCAGTCATCAACCACTGTTATTGGCCCTAACCTTAGACTAAATACTTGAGCTGCAATGCAGCAGTTTCCACAGTTACTGACAACGACCCTTAGCCTTCTGCTAAAAAAGCTAGACTGCAAGACAGTTTCTGTTCTTGCATTTGCTTTCTATAACACTCAGGACGCATGCTAATGTTTTTTCACTTCTACCATAAGCTAAATCCAAAGCAAATCGTACGAATACATTGCTCGTCTTATGGTAACTATGTGTAATTAGATACGGCATCTAATTTGGGACTCAAGGGAAATTATTAACTAAAGCATTCCTTTGATGTAAGTTTGATGATGAAATCATCATCTGTTTTCATGTACCTTAGCCAATAAACTCAAGTAAGAATTTTATTATAATTATTTCGGTGAATCATTCTTCCCTTGATTAGGGATTCGAAAGAGGGGATTGTATCCTTATTGATTTGGTAACATTATTCCTTGATTCACGGTCACTCTTCATTATGTCCTTGAGACAATCCATTTAAGATGGCTTTGCAACAGCTAAGAATGGGATGTATATAATACTTTTCAAAATAAGCCATAACGAGAGCAAAGGCATTTCTCAGCTTCATGAATTTATTTTCGGGAGATAGAAATTGACTGACCCAATGCGTTTTAGCTAAAAAAACTGTCTGGTATAAGGAAACGACCCATAAAAAGATTATAAAGTAAGACACGGGCTCTTACCTTAGGCAGCCCGTAAAAGGCAACTCTAACGAAAGGGTTCTAACCCCTAGGGGTAGAAGTGTACAATGCCACAGCCCCTTTTTATTATTTAACACTCTGGGGTAAGGATGACTGATTTCTAATCAGAGTATTGAAGGAATTCTATTCTTTCAATATAGGAACAGTCTTAGCAGAAGCCCTCACAAGGATACCCAAGAAATGTTAGAAATTAACTACTGTATAATCATACTATAGTTTTCTGTTTGCAGTACATACTATATTGCAAAATACCGACTACTGTATAATCATATATACTGTAGCTCAGCCAGTGTGCTGCCTTTATGGCTAGCATCTGACGGCATGATCCAGCCGGCATGACGCTAATTGGACTAGGAAATATCAAAGACATATATTTGTGTATCCTACCCAGCCCATTTGCTGTGGCCTTCCCTTCCAATATTAAAATCATAAAGTTTCCTGATCAGGGAAACTCAAGGATAAGGGTTCTAACCTTTTAAAGATAGAAGTGTACTACCACCAGCCCTTTAATTTATTTGATATTGTAGGGTGAAACGTAAACTGATTTCTAATCAGGATATAGAAGTAATTCTATTCTTTCCATATAGGATTGGTCTCAGCAAACACCTGGGCAAGGATACCCAAGATATATTAGAAAATAACTACTAGTATAATATATACAATAGTTTTCTATCTGCAGTATATCTTATACTACAAATAAACTGGCTACCTGTATAAACATATACTGTAATTCAGCCGGCATATAGCCAGCATAGCTAGTCCCTGCCGGCGCAGCCGGCATGCTAGCTAAATGAAAAAAGACAGCATGGAGTAAAGGCTGCCTTATCACTGTGTATGTATACACTAATTAAGGATGTGAATATCTAATTTACTGCCTTTCTCCAGAAATAAGATTCAAATGTAAGGGGAGAATGTAACATTCAGGCTTCCATTCAGCCACCAGTACCATCGCCGGCACATGGCCGGCCGATTAGCTCCCAGCAGTACTTTTACAGCCGGCATACTGCCGGAGGAGTCAGCACCTGTCTATGCTGGTCCGGCCAGC
>NC_090741.1:114828569-114831069 GCF_036898095.1 Palaemon carinicauda
AAAATACTTTAGTATGATTCTACATAGATATTCCTATTGCCTCCACTTCAAAAGTTGTGTGGCTGGTTTACCTGCTAGAATGTCTGTCTATCTGTTATATGAATTACATGACACTGATAACGCGATTTGGAGATTTTTTTTTTTTTTTATCAATCCTGTAAGGAGCATTTGGCCAGTCATGGTGGGATTTTTCGTCTGTCGTTGTTGCTAGGTTTTCATATATTCATTCTTTGTATAATTTACAATATAGTTTTGTTTGAAGAAAGTAGCAGCTTCCTATTGTTTGTAAAAGTAGCCATAAATACACAAAGTGTTTGGATAAATAAATAATCAAGATAAATACATAAACTTATGCCTGTATTTTTTTCCAGATTCCAATTAGAAGTTTTCATACCCTAGTCCAGCTTGATATTTTTTTTTTTTTTTCAGGACAGAGACTGGTGCATTTGAAAATATCAGTGAGAGCTCATCTCTATTTTTCTGACGGGGTAAGGGTTGAAGGCTGGGTGTGTGTGTCTGTTTACGCCATAATATATTGTCCAGCAAAAATGATCATCAAAATATGTCATCTTTACGAGCCACCTGTAAAGGCTGGGGAACAAAAAGTATTCCAAGAACACTAATTGTGTACAATATATGATTGCATTCAGAATGTCATTTCAACATAATTACAGAAAAAAGAGGAAATGAGAAAACACTATAAAGTAAATGTTGATATCAATTAACCCGTCTGTAATAAATATAGTTCTTATAAAAACAAATAACAAATACTAACGTTACAGACAAAACGAACTATGATCCTGAAGGCGACCGTAATGAAAATATCCTCACGAAAGTTACAAAGAGAATCTCAATCACACAAGGGGAGAATAATATGCTTTCCATGTCTGTCAATATCACAGCAGCACTAATGAAAATTTCCCCTTTCTAGAGGAGTAATATATGAAACACTGTGAACACAGTCTTTTATTTCTCCCTGTTGTTTACGATGGCCTCAGTACAATATCGAAAAACTTCTTAATGAGCTGTTTTAATTTTCCTAATACAATGAGAATTATTGGGGATTTACTCAAGTACTCTCTCCCGTGTGTCGTCAGGAAACAGATAATTAGGTATTTTTGTTACAACAAATAGAGCCGTTTCATGTCCACTACAGGACAATCTATATTCGGAGTTTTTGGACAATTTTCATCACCACGCTGGCCATTGCAGTCTGGCGATGGTTGGAGATTTTAGCTTGATCACTCACGGGAAACCATTGTGTTATATCTGGCCCTGACCAGTACAGTTTTGCTGATCATGGCAATAAGCAACCCTTTCATCACGGCTAGGTATCTCGACTCAGATGGATTTGAAATTGCCGTAGTTCTCTGTAGTGAATTATGGGAGGAATTGAATAACATGATAGTAAATTTTAATAGAGAAAGCGTAAATGTAGGACTGAAAAGGAATATCAGCAAAAGTAATGAAAATGCAGACACAACAATAAGTATCATGGACAGACCTCTAGAGATTGTTAATCAATATACGATCTTAGGGCAGAGAGTAAGTGTTTCAGCAAGACCTGAGACCAAGAATAAAGATAGGATTAAGAACTTTCAGTATAGGAAATGAGATTATGGAATGTAAAATTCCCCTTTTTATAAAAAGAAAAGTATTTAATCAAATACGTTTACTAGTATTAAATTGTGCATCTGGAATACAATAAATTATGGTCCCATTCTAATAACGGTATTCTTAACAATGATTAAACAGCCTATGTGAGCCTATTTTGGATAATGGGTGGAACGTTCAACTGGGAATAGGGCTTTTAAGGTCCGTTGCAAGAGAATAATTTAGTAATTTACATTGGTTTATCATTTCTGTAATACAATGGATTTTTGTGATGATATGCTGTAAGTAGATGCTTATATATTAATCAATACAGAATGATTATAATGAACTATAGCTCTTTCATAAAGTCAATGGAAAGGAGAATTGTGTTATTTCTTGTGAATTTTGCTTCAGTATCTTCTACTTATTTCTATCAACAATGAATTATTATTATTATTATTATTATTATTATTATTATTATTATTATTATTATTATTATTATTATTATTATAACCTGAATTCTTATATATACTGAAAAATCCTAATTCACAAACAGGGTATTGAATGCAAAAATTAGTACTTATGTTTACATATTGGTATTAATGATCTTTCTCCTTGGATAGAAAATCAGTTAGATTGTACTTTACCTTTAAGGCAAGGAGATTCAAAGCTATGATTTTTTTTCTTTAAATGTGAAACGAATATTCAATACAAAAACTATTACCTTGTTACAATTTCCTTTGTATACTAACCTTTTCAATATTGTGATATGATATGTAAACTGATAAGAAAGGAAAAATAAGTTCTCTTATACTGAGATAAAGATCATAATCTCAGCTGGAGCCGGAAAGATGTTATATGAACAATGCAGTACAATAAAATTTAAAAGTATTGAAAGATGACGATA
>NC_090741.1:114836069-114841069 GCF_036898095.1 Palaemon carinicauda
GAATACATATAAGATTATTTTTTAGAATGTGGTGTGAAAAGGCAAAAGGTAAAAATGGGAAAAAAAGAAGATATGACTGAATGCCATAATTACAGAGGCATCTCGCTCACTCATGTTTACGGAGTCTTATCAAATGAATTTCCAAGGAAAAGTGGAGTACTCCAAGGGAATGTGTTGTCACTTATGTCGTTTATCCTTCCCATAGATTTTGGGGGATGGTGAAGAAGGATTGGACTGGATTGGTAACAGGATATCAGTGGACCTAGATTATGTTGAAGACACTGTCCTTATTAGCAGAACACCACCGACGTTGCAAGGTTTGCTTACCAGAATGCATGAAATATCACACGATGTTGCGCTCAAGGTAAATAGAAGAAAGTCTTATAGGATGAGAACGGAGGATACAATGGAAGATGATATATCATTGGAAGGAGAAAGGATTAATGAGGTGGATTGATTTAGATATTCAGGAGCTATGATCTCTAATATAAAATCTTTAGAATTGGAGCATAATGAAAGATTGAGGAAAGAAAATCAGACAATGGGTAGGTTAAGTAAAATCTGGAAATCAAACCGTCTGAAATTACATATAAAAATCAAGTTATATGTCAGTTTAGTGAGATCGCTGTTACTGTCTAGACATATCAAACATCAAAGAGCACTTTCACTTCCCCATTCATAAAGGATCTTATTAAGGAAGCTACTTTCCAGTCCCTTTGGCTCCTCTTCTTGCTCTTACAGGATTAAACTAGTTCACCTAATATTTATCTAACAAAGATAAAACGAAGATTGAATTCCTTCTATTGAAAGATTGAAATCAAATATCATTGTTTGGTTCCTTCAAGTACTTCAATTTAGTACATCTGTGTATAGTAAAAGATAAATATCTATGAAATTCCTTTTACCGGAAGAAGAATTACAATGACTTCATACTGAATATAATTTCTCGCAAAAATATATTGATTTGCAATACAAAAATTAATTCATTTACTCTCTAACCTGTAGGGGAGTGATAATAATGATGCCTCTTTTACCAAAAGAATATTGAAAATATTATAGTACATATTATCATACATATCGGAAGGTATAGAAAAAAATTTATGTAGAAGTAAAGGTTTTTCGTAACTATTCAATATAGTTTAGATTTGTTGAGCCAATAGAAGAATAATATAAACATTATATCTATAGAGTCTATCAATAACATATGTCATTAACATGATATGTGAAAATTTCAGCTGAGTGCAATCCACGTTAAAATTTCAGTCTAATGCAGAATTAAGGAATGAGAATATAATAAATGTTCACATATTAATACATACATTCCAGTAGACTAAATTCTCTCTCTCTCTCTCTCTCTCTCTCTCTCTCTCTCTCTCTCTCTCTCTCTCTCTCTCTCTCTCTCTCCCTCTCTCTCTCTCAAGGTTGTTTATCCTTCAGCCCCTTGCTGCTTCCGGAAGTGGGAGCAGCTGTGTTGGATTGGACGTCCTTCTCAAGGACTGAATTCAAGGACCCTGGTAACCAGGTTCGTTTGGTGGCGAAGGAATCCACTTGGGTGGTCGCTTCAAAGGACTTAACTCCTCCTTTGATTGACAAGGGAGACGACCACTGTTGTGACAAATGGATCAAACACAAATGTATTTCTATTTACTACGACAGGCTTACTTAGTTGAATGATAAGTTTAATATACTTACTGATGACTCTTGTTATTTCCTTATAAATATATGAAAATTTCCCTCTAGCTATTTGTGTTCTGCTCTTCCAGGTGCAGGTTGCGTCCCAAATGGCACTAATATGATAGAAATATTTTATTTTTCGCGAGACTCATATAAGAAACGCAAAGATAATTTATTGTTCGTTACTCTATTTTCCATTTATTATTTTGAACATAAAAAAATATATTTTAGAGTTAGACATTTAAATAAGTTAGTCTAGTCTGATGTCAATTGTACCTATGATAGATTGAATATCAACAAATGCTTTAAAGAAGAAAAATTCTAGGTCAATTAAAAAGAAAATTTGGTTATGACAATAAAAATAAAAATTGGCAAAGCAGAAAAGGACCGTGTATTATAAAGGAAAGTGAAAATAGGGGATCTGAATCCCTCAGATTTTAAATTGCAGCTTATGCGAATATATATATAACTCTAATAATGTGAAAAATTCAAGAGGCCTTTTATATTCGGTTTCCATTTTATTTTCTTCTCATGCAGCATAATGATGGAGGGGATTGTTGGGGGTAGGGTGGTCGGTCTGCACACATCTCCCCCAAACCCGTGACCCATTTTGTAAAGATGAAATTCCATAGTTACATAATTCAAAATTGTACCACAATATTCAGGAAAGGGCAAAATAGAAACAATTACCCAAAGGTGTTTTTGGATAAGTTACGTATCAAGAATTAAGTGATATTGAAGTTATGATATCTCTTCAATGATATCTTATACGATTTTTATTAAATAATTCCTACGTTCAGTTCACCATTATTATTATTATTATTATTATTATTATTATTATTATTGTTATTATTATTATTTGCTAGGCTACAACCCTATTTGGGAAAGAAGGATGCTATAAGCCCAGGGGCTCCAATAGGGAAAATCGTCCAGTGAGGAAAGGAAATTTAAGGAAAAATAAATTATTTCAAGAAGAGTAACATTAAATTAAATATCTCCTATATAAACTATAAAAAACATTAGTAAAACAAGTGGAAGAGAAATAAAATAGAATAGTGTGCCAGAGTGTACCCTCGAGCAAGAGAACTCTAACCCAAGAGAGTGGAAGACTATGGTATAGAGGCTATGGAACTACCCATGACTAGAGAATAAAGGTTTGATTTTGGAGTGTCCTTCTCCTGTAAGAGCTGCTTACCATAGCTTAAGAGTCTCTTCTACAATTAGCAAGAGGGCAGTGGCAACTGAACAATTACAGAGCATTAATCAACCTCTCGGATTTAGAGGAATTGTTTGTTAATCTCTATGTTGTCAGGTGTATGAGGACAGTGGACAATATGTAATAAATAGGCAAGACTATTCAGTATGTGAGTGTAGGCAATATGAAAATGAACCGTAACCAGAGAGAAGGATCCAATGTAGCACTGTCTGGCCAGTCAAAAGGTCCCATAACTCTCTAGCGGTAGCATCTCAACTGGTGGCTGGTGCCCAGACCAACCTACTACCTTGCATAATGTTAGTCCATAAACTCATATATATCTTTTGACTTAATACCTCTTAATTTCCTAGGTTTAATGAAGAAAAATGTGAAGACAAATATTACTCATCTCTCTCTCTCTCTCTCTCTCTCTCTCTCTCTCTCTCTCTCTCTCTAAGCTCCACCAAAGAAAATGGAACGAGGTTTTGTTTTCATCCCTGTTTGGTTGTTTATCTGTTAGTCTCCTTTTTTGTTTGTGAACAACTTCCTGGCCACAATTATACTCAAATAGTAGTGAAATCTTTAGGGATTAATTGATTACGTGGAAGTTATTAAATTTTCAAACTCCTTGATCAAAGGTCAAGGTCAAGGTCGAGCAAAAGGTTGACCAAATTAACACTAACCTTAACCCAAAGTACTTATATGGTTGTCACACAGACTTCAAATACGCCTATGGTCTAAATTGATTCTGGGAAAGGCAAGTTTTCTTTGTGATCACGTTTCTGTCATTTATGCGCTTCTTGGGGATGGCAATGAAAAGTGTTTGGGTTCAGGTATTTTTTTTTTTTTTTTTTTTTTTTTTTTGTCCTCTTTGTGAGGACATTTTAAAGTAGATATTCGATTTACGGGTTTTCTATTTCTGGGTCAGTTATTTTTAGAATATATGTTATCCACCAATGGATATTTTTTTTCTATTTCTTTTTTTGGCGATGACAATTCTGAGTTTTCCTACTTTGTTATTTTCATAATTTTCTAGCAGTGCTCAAAATAAATTTTAATTTTGGGTTATAATGTAAAAACGAGAACCGAATCCCTGGAATAGCATATAAAAAAAGAGTAATCTTTGTAAGGGATGAGTTGTTTTCCATCTCAATTACCTTCTTCAGTTACGGTTCTATCAATTTACCTTCATGAGTGCTAGATATGATAAAACATATGCACAACTGATCAGTGCTCAAGCCCTAACCTCACCCAAGATAAGATCTGGGAAGACCAGAAAATGGATGATTATAACTGAGCAAATCCCACGTTTTACTACACCATGTTTGTCCACGTTTAACTATTATATGACTACAATAATATGATGCAAAACACCATAATTTACTGGACTAGTTGTATAGAGTAAGCTCTCTCTCTCTCTCTCTCTCTCTCTCTCTCTCTCTCTCTCTCTGAGCAATTTTCCCAAGATACCCTGCTTCTCGACGGTATGTTTATTTGCTTAACCTAGTCACCAGATGGCTCTGCTGAGCACATGTTGGGCTATGCGTTATCTTTAATGGTGAGCTGACAGTCGGCCAAGATCAGTGTTCCCGGGTCTTTCGTCTCAATTAATGGACAAAGCAAGAAAGGAAAAAACTTAATTTGAATCGTTACTTTACTTATTACTCGTTTTATAGTTTTCGTCTCTTCATTATTCTACTTGGCTATTTATAATATTTTTTTAATATTTTATATACCTTTTATAGTTCTTCTTTATACTATTTTTCTGATTTATGTTTTTAAATTTTTTAGTATTTGTTTTTTTATTTTTTTATTAAGATGTTAATAATAATAATAATAATAATAATAATAATAATAATAATAATAATAATAATATTTGGTTTCATTACCCAAAGAGAAAACCAATTTCCGGACATTTGCCAAACTGAATCATAATGATTAATGGATACTTAATTCAAGATGGTTTTCAAACTTGTTTTAAGTTATGTGAGTCCTTTGCTATAAACATTTATTATAAAGAGGAACTTCCCTTCTATCTTTGTTGACAGTGTCATTACTTGTGGGGCCTCTCAGTTGAATTGAGAGAAGGTATGGAAGATTTTTATGATTCTAATCATAAGTTCTTAGTCTT
>NC_090741.1:114846069-114871069 GCF_036898095.1 Palaemon carinicauda
AAGAACAGTAACAACATTAGAATAAATGTCTCCTATATAAACTATAAATCTTTAACAAATAAGATGATGAGAAATTTGATAGGGAAGTGTGCCCGAGTGTACCCTCAAGCGAGAGAACTCTAACTCAAGACAGTGGAAGACCATGGTACAGAAGCTATTACACTACCCAAGACTAGATAACAATGGTTTCATTTCGGAGTATCCTCCTCCTAGAAGAGCTGCTTACCATAGCTAAAGTCTTTACTACCCTTACCAAGAGAAAAAGCCACTGAACAGTGCAGTAACGCTTTGGGTTAAGAAGAATAGTTTGGTAATCTCAGTGTTGTCAGGGGTATGAGGACAGAGGAGAATATATAAAGAATAGGCCAGAATATTCGGTGTGTGTATTAGTAGGCAAGGAGAAAATAAATCGTAACTAGAGAGAAGGGTCAAATGTAGTACTATCTGAGGAGTCAAAGTACCTCATACCTCTCTAGCTGTAGTATCTCAACGAGTGGCTGGTGCCCTAGTCAACCTACTACCTATCCGAAGAGAACCCTTTGGTTAGAAAATGTCTCTATTTTCCTGTTAATGTGAGAACGGATGAACAGAAGAACAGAAACTGATGAAGTAGACATTTGTGGTTCAAGT
Organism: Palaemon carinicauda; assembly: GCF_036898095.1. NCBI lineage: Eukaryota > Metazoa > Arthropoda > Malacostraca > Decapoda > Palaemonidae > Palaemon > Palaemon carinicauda. Next base: position 114,846,700 of record NC_090741.1, read on the forward strand.
GGCTGACTCTTACACTTGTAGTATGAACTAACACTAGATAACCGACGCTGATTCTAAACATTAAGAATATAGTTGCATAATTGTTGGCATATATGACTCTAATATTCTTGTTTTCACCATATGCTGAGATTTTTACTGTTATTTTTATATTTCTTTTGATAAAAATCAAAAGGATAATAATTGTTTTTCATATATAACATACGAAGCCTGTTCCGGAAAATAATTTCCTGTTAATTAGTATATTTTCGGGTCGTAAATGTATTACCAAAATGTACGAGCATGGTTTTTCTTTCTATCAAATTTTCTGCTCTTGTATAAGTATTTAGCTTGCCCAAATTTTTGACGATTTTAATATTCTTTTTATTACTACAGATTACTATTTACAATATAATATGTATGTAATAACAAAAAATGAAAAGAAATATTTCAACTCAATAGTTTGCGCACCTGAACTATCACATTCGGTTTTGAGCCAAATTTACTCATATCAAAGGGCTATTATAATTATGAAGTAATTATTGAATGTTATTACATCTACGCCAAGAGTATACAACCAAGACATGTTTGATGAGACCAGGCTATTTTGTCTACAAGAACTGGGATGAAACTGTGTTGTGTTGGTGTTTCTATTATTGATGTCAGGTATTCGGGGTCGTTTCCAAGAAACCTGATTATGCTTTAAGGAGGAAATATCAGTCAGTTCATTAATTAAATGTTATTATGAGATTGACAGTGAGGATTTGCTGAGAGAACAACAACAAAAACAACAACAATAATAATAATAATAATAATAATAATAATAATAATAATAATAATAATAATAATAATAATAATAATAATAATAATAATAATAATAGTACATTGCTTTCCCTATAGAAATAAGACAAAACCTTTTTCCATATTCTACCCATAACCTTATGAAATTCCCTTCAAAATAATAATTTCAAATTAAGTGAAGTTTTCTCTATTTTCTTTTAGTCTTCTTCTTTTTAAACTTTTCTTATCCGGAAAATTCTCTCCAAAAATCGAACGAAAAAAAAAAATAATAATTTTCGGGAGAAAAGTCAATTTTTCTCGGTCTCTTCGACATTTACTAAAGAATATTTGTCTTTCCTTCTTGTTATATCATAAGACTCCGATGGAGGTACATAGTAAAGCAAGGTCTTTGTGGAGAGTACAAAGATCAATGGAAATTCAATGTACTGTATCAGGTTACAATGTTATTGTTTATTTGGTTTCTTATCGAAAATTTTTACAAAACACTCGCGTTATATATTTTGATATCTTCCGTAATTCACTATTCTTTTCGGTATTCAATAAACTTTGAATTTTGTTCTTTGATTTTGAAAATATAATGTTTATCAAGTTCCAGGAAATTTGTCGATATTTTACGTCAAGCTTTTGACATATCTAATATTAATGGTTTTCATTTCATAAAGTTTATATTCTTAAAGTTATATTTCTTTTTATTTTTGGTGATAATCTATGTATAAATTCTGTAGGCGAAAGAGTTTTGTTTATGTAAGTTCAGTTCTCTCTCTCTCTCTCTCTCTCTCTCTCTCTCTCTCTCTCTCTCTCTCTCTCTCTCTCTCTCTCTCTCTCTCTCTCTCTCTCTCTCAGATGAATACTTTTGGAATACAAAATATTTTTAACATTTATCCTCGTTTGCAAAGGCATTTTGTTTTAATTAAAACAATTCTTTTGGGAGCCTCACAATAGACTTTTTACTGAGATTTTGTCAATATAAAAAAAAAAAAATGCTGATATGGGAGGCTTGATAAAAGACACAAAAAACACGACATACGTGTGGACAGACAGTTAGACAGACAGGAAAGTCTCCTCAAGTAACGAGTCGGAGATATTTAAGATAACGAAGAACTATACAAAAAAAGACACAAGGGATTAGAATGATTTTAAATGAAATTATAATTTTGAGATGGTGAAATCATTAAAAAATGCATATATATTCCAGGTGGAAGAGATATGCATACAAACTTTTATCTGCTTGAATCAATACGCTAAAATGCAAATCTAAGATTTGACTAGGGAAGAATGAAAGATGATAAACTGATAAAATTGGTTAAGTTAAAATAATTCGTTCTGTTTCTTCTTCGATTATTGAAAAAGTGTTTTAAGATTTTTCGTGATTAATCTATTCCGACGAAATGTTTTAATCATTTAATTTTACTTTCTTTAGAATGTTTTTTTACCTATCTGGTTGGGTCTTCAGCTGCTAACTCTCATCCTAATTTGGAGAAAAAACTTACGGTTTACTAAATTTCTCTTTTTCCTGATCTTGATATCAAACTATGACACTGTCATTCAAGTAATTATTTATGCTTGATGCATAAGATTTTCAATGATTTTGACCTTCCTTTACAATAAGATCTTCCATGACTGTAACCTCCTGAAGGCAGTACAGGGTATGCAGTTATTTCTAACAGTCTTTCCTTCTCCATTACAAGGCTTAATACTACAAAGCATTCTAGAAGTTTTATTCCACCTGTTACTAGATTGTGGAAGGTCTCGCTAATCTGGAAGACAAATAACTAGAACTTCGGAAGTTCAAACTTATTAAAAAACTTTTATGTCAGGCAGGCTAACATAAATCACAGAATAATAAAATAATAAAAAAATAATAATTTATGATACCACGGAAAGAATCACAGCCTCTGAACAGTGAAAAAGAAGCGAAAAGTAAAATTAACGGGGGGAAAAAAAATGACGGAACTTGAACAGCGAAAAAAATATTTTCGACAGCCAGCATTTCCAGTTAACAATTTCGAAATCAGATCATCATTAGCGTCTTGGATTGACTCGTGACCGACGACAGACTTTTCAAGAAATTCTAAGGCCTTGAAGTTTCAATGAAATTGTGTGAATTCTTGCAAACAAAATCTCAAATGTAGATACGTCTAATTTACATTGTCAATTTAGAAAATAATAATGAATAAAATAAATTGTTTTAATATCATCGCACGAAAGAAGTGGAGAACAAGGAAGCGATAATTTTCTGTTCTCTGGATTCTTTACAGATTCCCTGCTTAGAAATGATTAGTGTAACTTTAGTCATTCTTTTCTGTCACCTTCATATCTTTTGAACCTCTGAAACTTTCCATTCAGAAATTAATTCTATTACCGATGACGTAATGACGTTATTAGCCAATAGTAATGATGCCATTATAAACAAATCCCCTTTCTCCTACCAGTAAAGAGGATTCTTTCACCTAACACCTCCCCTTGCTATCTTCTTCCTTCTTCGACTTCCTCTTCCTCCTCTTACTCCCCAAGAGAAGGAGACTCCTCTTCATCATCCCTAAACCCAGCCACTCATCCACCGTCCTTAATCTTTGAGCCTTTTGTTTTGAAATTTAACTTTGTCAGATTCCTTTTTCCTCTTCCATAGGGCTAGAGTAGCTCTCCTCTCCAGTTTTAAAAGACTCTCTCTCTCTCTCTCTCTCTCTCTCTCTCTCTCTCTCTCTCTCTCTCTCTCTCTCTCTCTCTCTCTCTCTCATTTCACTTTTGTTTGTAACCGAGATTATCTTGAGCTCTCCTGTGAAAATGGAATGCCACTCACGAAACAAAAAGTGTTTAAATGAAGATCTGATATTCTTGACTGAATACTACGTTCTATGTTTAGTTTATTGTTATCATAAATATAAAATTTTTTTACTATAATTCCAGTGTCACCAATGATTTTTCTTTATGGGGTAGTAAATACCCCTGCAAATAAGTATATTATTAAGTGAATATCATAAGTGCAACTCAACAACTCTGCCAGTACTTTCGTCTGCTTATATTATCGTTTAAGGCGAATATCTTGAAATAGATTTAAGAGGTGTGCATAATAGTTTCAGCTCTGCCTCTACTTACATTGATTATATCATTTATTTTTATCTCTATGAAATAGAGAAACACATATAGACGTAGAACAATTAACAGTAAATCATAGTGCTAGGGAAAATATAGGTTTTAGATTATTAGCGGTTCCATAAATTATCTGTTGCTGGAAGTAGAAAACGAGAATGAAATGGCCATCATCATCAACTGAAACATTCGCTGAGTCAGCACAAATCGAGTCTCTCGATGCCTCACCTTTTATTCTCCATTAAATCCTAGAGTTTTTATGTTTAAGTCATAATTCGAATCCCTGGTACCTCAGTCAATCGCAAGTCAATAAAAAGTAAAAAACAAAATTTAGGGAAAGGCATACTCTTCGACTCCAGAAAATCGAAGGACCTTATTCAGAAGGTTGCAATTGCCATAAAGGTTAATGTTATTATCAGCCTCTTTAATAATAAGGTTTACATTAATGGTGCGCTCGTAATAGTTACTAACATCTTTTTTAAGTTTCTATAAATAATATATATGCATACATACATACATATATATATATATATACATACATACATATATATATATATATATATATATATATATATATATATATATATATATATATATATATATATATATATATATATATACATATATATATATATATATATATATATATATATATATATATATATATATATATAACATTATTACAGATACGAGAAATAATTGCGTAAAATTTTTGCTCGAGGACTAACTCGAAGCCATGATACTATTATTCAATTTTGACAGCTGAGAATTACTTTAAGGTAAATAATACTTTTAATTGTGAATGGTATATGCAATAGAACTTGAATCATCAACATATTTTCTTTGACGAATGCTTAGCCTAATAGGCCAGGCTGCATCTGGCTACTGGTCATAATCCATTACCAATGAGTCGTTCTCGCTACTATAAGTTTATTCATTAATCTTAAACCCTCAACCCCTCAGCCACTCTTGAGGAACTTTGTAGATTACATAAATTAATATCATTCAAATGTATAGTATTAATTGAATGCTTCCAAGTCTCTTGGAGGGAAGATCGCTGCTTTTGTAGTTACTGATGTTCACAATTGCTGTTTGATTACCCTCAAAGAATTCATTCGACCGTTAGCTACGTCCAACTCCAAAACCGTCATTGGTTGGTTAGTCATAGAGGTTTTTTGAATATATAATTTATATTTGAATGTTTATATACACATATTATACACACACACACATACACACACACACACACACACACATATATATATATATATATATATATATATATATATATATATATATATATATAAATATGCATATATAATATATATATATATATATATATATATATATATATATATATATATATAAAGTATATTAATAAAATGTAATTTCTTTGAATTGGAACCCTTGAGTGGATTGTATAGTTAATAATACTGGCAATTTGGCAGTATGACCCAGGTGTTATGGTAACCGCAAAACCAACCGATAGTGATTATCGGAATAGAGTCTCAGTGGTGACGGTCATAATTCATAGGTTCATTACCTACGTCCGAATTCATCTTATGTCGGTTAGTTACCTACTGAACTGTTAATGGTTGATTAATTACTTCTTAAACAATCATTGGTCGAATAGCTACTTACTAAGCAGTTATTGTTTCTTTGAATATCTGCTCAGAAGCCAATTTTGTCTTAGTTACCTTCTGATTATTAGTCACATACCAATTATTTACACGCTAAACAAATATTGATTAATAAATTACCTTCTGAAATGTAATTTGGTCGATTATCTACATAGTAATTAAATAATAGTTGATTTGCTACCAACTAAGAAGCCATTGTTTGATTAGCTACTGTCAAAGCAGCCAATGGTCGATTATTTATCTCCCAAATAGTCGTTGGTCTCTCAGTACTTCCTAACGATCATTGCTTTACTGAATACCTACTAAATATTGGTCAAGCAGCCACCTACTGAACAATTATTGGTCAGTTATCCACCACCTAAATAGTCATTAGTCAATTAGTTACCTATCACGCAGTCAAAGATTGATTATATACCAACTGAGTAGTCATTCGTCGATTCGCTACCTCCTAAGCAGTTATTGGTCAATCTGCTACTTTTAAATGTCATTGGTCTATTGACTTCTCAAAAAGTCATTGTTAAATTAGCTATCTCATGCTCATAAATTAGTCGATTAGTTACTAGATAAGAAGTCATTTCTCGATAATTTTCTAATGAGCAACCATTGGAAAATTGTCTACCTATCTAGCAACGATTGATCAATCAGCAACTTAATGAACAATCATAAATTCGTTACCTACCTCCTAAAATATCATTGGCTGATTACCTACCTCCTATACAGCGACTGATTACCTACAGAGCAGTCATTGGTTAATTGGCCAACCATTGAACAATTATTTGTTTATTGGCTGCCTGGTAGGCACTCATTGTTTGACAAGTGTAGTTATTGGTCAATCAGTTACCTACTAGAAAGAGACTGATTGATTATTTACAAATTAAGCGTTTATTTGTCAATAAATAAACCATTAGTTTCTTAAATTCCTCCTATACAGTAACTGGTTAATCAACTACTTACTAAACTGTCACTGGCCGCTTAACTACTTTTCTAAGCAGTCACTGATAGATTAGTTAACAACTAAACACTAAATAGTCAGTTAGCTACCTGGTAAGTAGTCGTTAGTTGATTAGCTACCTACTAATAGTCATTGATTGATTAGTTAGCCACGATAAGTTAAGCAATTGAATAAAAACGTCCTCAGATTATTCTATTATGCAACAATATCTTTGTATTGATATTATGGTTTCATTACCAGAGCTTAAATAACTTTATGAAATACAAGTTACTTGATTCAATACGGTAATTATTCATTGGAAATTATCAGTTTCCTTTAGCTGAATTCATTTTTGAAAGGAAGCGAAGTTTCTACTGTAATTATCTTGAAGTGGTGTAAGTAGTCCCTTCTCGACTTAGAGGACATGGTTAAAGTAAAACTACTGCAGTGATTTGTGAGAAGTTAGGCAATGGAAACTGATTGAAGCATGACTTCTAAAAGAGAGAAGAACAAAGGGAACTGGTTTAAATTGAATGGTAAGAATTAAAGAAGCCTCAGGAGGCAAGCAGCATGCATAATCCTTTAAAAAGAGAAGGGGGAGTTGTAGGTGTGTGTGTGTGTGTGTGTGTGTGTGTGTGTGTGTGTATGTGAGTGAGCGAGCAAAGAAGGTGGGTGTGTAAAGTGCACAGTACAAAGCAAACTGTATTCAAATGGGACCTTTAATGAAATATATATTTTTTACAATCCTCACAAAACTGGGATTTTGAAATAACGAAATACCTTTCATCTATTGGTCTTCTGTATGTAAGCGCATGACCACATGTCATTCATCTTCTCTCTCTTTAGTTAATACTTCTTTCACTCGGCCCCTGCAGTTCCGGAAGTGGGCGCAGCTGTGTTTGATTAGATGTCTCCATCAAGGACTGAATTGGAGGACTCCCTAAACCAGGTTTGTTTAATGACGAAGGAATCCTCCTAGGTGGTTGCTTCAAAGGACTTAATTCCTCCTCTAGGTAACAAAGGAGGCAGCCACTATTGTGTCACAAGAATCAAACGCAAACTTTTTCTATTCGAGATAATGACTTGGTTGTATAACAGGTCTGATGCAAGACCCACTGAGAAAGTGGGTAGTGGTCTGATGTACTTGCTGTACTTGTTATTATTATTTCTTTTTTTTCTTGCTTTTTTTTACAAACAATTATGAGAACATTTCACGTCTATATCTCCTTAAAAACCACTGATTCTAGTATAATTAAATTCTTGCAAGAGACATCCGTCTTTTCACTGTTCTTTCCAAATATATGTTTAGTTTAACCTAGGGTCAGGTGATGACATCATCTGTCCAATTTCAGTCATCCGCCATCAGTCATACATTGCTCGTCATCCGTTATCCATCATCCAGCATTGTCCATCCATTGTCAATCATGCCTCATCCAACATCTATCGTAAATCGTCTATCACCCAACGTCACTTAATATATCCCACTTAGAAAACATCTCATCCCTCATGAAACATAACTTGATAATTCTCAATAGATCGTTGCAAAGTTTTATTTGTCTTTGATAAAGATTATTTCATACAAAACTGAATCATTTTAATTTCTGTCTTTTTTAATCAGATGAGTATTTCATTGCTTCACTTTTCTTATTACTAAGAACAATATTCCATTGATTATTACACCCAACAAACATGAATAGGAAAGCATGAAAATTAAAAGATTAAGTTTCCTCACTTTTATTTGACTTTTTTATCATATAATGTCAAAAGGTTGATGTTAATTAAAGATTTTACGCATTAATTAAATTGAAGATGGAATGTTTTTATACCTTTGTAGTTACAACGAAGCTTTAAACTATATATAAATTTGTGTATACATTTGTTTATGTTTTTCTCGCTTCTTGGTTTTTCTTCTCAAGCTTTAGAATGACTTTAAACATATTTTGAGCTCGTCTGTGCCAACACTTTTTTTCGTTATAAGTGGAAACATCTAATGACTTAAAAGTCTAAATTCAGGTAATTAATTTTTAAGGAAAATAAAAATCTAATATAATCAATAGAAAATTAATTGCCTTTAATTTTTCATATGCAAGTCATTTTCATATATATATAAAATCCAATATTATCAATAATTCAACATTTCAATATCTTTTTGAAACTAGAGAGGCACTCAGCAGGTCTCCTCCGCGGGAGTTTATTTCTCGACCTTGACCTTGCTTGTGACCTTAACATGCATTAATTGTCGTGGATTTTCATACACTCAAATATGAACCAGGTGTGAAGTCTCTGTGACAACGATGTCTAAACTTATGGCTGATTACGTGAATAGTACATTTTTGCCTGTCCGTCACCTTGACCCTTGACCTTGACTTTCTATAATTTAAATGTTGATTATTTTCAGCTTTTCACATAAAAGTTACTCCCTGCAAGTTTCATTACTCTACGGTTAAAAATGCGGCTTGGAAGCTGTTCACAAACAAACACCCAACCACACAAATAGGGGGTAAAACATATCCTCCTTCCAACTTCGTTGGTGGAGGTAATGATTAGGTAAAACAAAACTCGATTAGTTATTACGCGTAACTAACTTGCTGCATATTTAGTTTTTACATTTTCTTGTTTACTGATAGTTAAACAGGCCCCTCTTCATACATTAATCAAATTAAAGAAACAAAATCAAATATATATTTATTTTTTTATATATATTTCAAGTGTCTTTTATTCTATTTTCAAATTATACGGAGAAAAGGTTTGAGTCTCGGAAATTCCATCAGTCATTGTTTTTATCCACAAACAGTCTTTATTAAAAAAAAAAAAAAAAAAAAAAAAACAGGTGAAACTAGTAAGGTTTTAAAGTAACCCTGATATGACATAACAAAATTTCATGATTACATTAGAATGATATCTAACTCTCTTATAGCATCTACAAAAGGGTTCCGATTTTACAGATATTACCATATATAATATCCAAAATATATTGCTATTCATAAATCAGTATAATGATTTGCTAAATATGAATTTTATCTTTTTATAAAGCGTTGCCACAGCTTCCAAAATATCAAGCACCCTTATATAAAAGACTGAATGACATGATGGAAGATTTGGCACCTCATTTACATGTGGCATTTTGAACGTCCATAATTGAGTGACTTTGTCATATTATTATTATCATTATTATTTGCTAAACTACAACCCTAGTTGGAAAAGCAGGATGCTATAAGCCCAGGGGCTCCAACAGGGAAAATAGCTCAGAGAGGAAAGGAAACGAAGAAAAATAAAATATTTCAAGAAGAGCAACATTAAAAAATGTATCTCTTATATAAAATATACAAACTTTAACAAAACAAGAGGAAGAGAATTAAGATAGAACAGTGTGCCCGAGTGCACCCTCAAGCAAAAGAACTCTAACCCAAGACAGTGGAAGACCATGGTACAGAGGCTAGGGCACTACCCGAGATTGGAGAAAAATTTTTGATTTTGGAGTGTCCTCCTAGAAGAGCTGCTTACCATAGCTAAAGAGTCTCTTCTACCCTTACAAAGAGGAAAGTGGCCACTGAACTATTACAGTGCAGTAAGAAGAATTGTTTGATAATCTCAGTGTTGTCAGGTATATGAGGCAGAGGAGAATATGTAAAGAATAGGCTAGACTATTCGGTGTGTGTATGTATGTATGTATGTATGTATATATGTATGTAGACAAAAGGAAAGTGAACCGTAACTAGAGAGAAGGATCCAATGTACTACTGTCTGCCCAGTCATAAGACCCCATAACTCTCTAGCGGTAGTATCTCAACATATGTAAAAACGTGATCTTGGATGATAGTTTGACTTCCATTATAAGAAACTTGGTAACACTGCTAATCACAGGTAAGGGTTGAAATAAGACATTATTTTGTGGAATACACTTGCCATTACAAGAAAACGTCTCTTTTCGTGTTCCTATTTTATCATTATTCATAAAAAAAACGACTATTATTATTATTATTATTATTATTATTATTATTATTATTATTATTATTATTAGTTAAGCTACAACCCTAGTAGGAAAACCAGGATGCTAAAAGTCCTGGTGCTCCAAGAGGTAAAATAGCTCAATAACAAAAGGAAACCAATGATATATGAGAAATATTTGATTAAAAATATAAAACACTTTAAGATCAGCGATCACGTTAATATAGACTTGTCGAATATAAACGATAAATACCAACTCAATAACAGCCTGTTCAACATAAACACTTTCGCTGCAAGTTTGAATTTCTGAAGTTCAAACCGATTCAACTGCCTCATTAGTGTTAAGCCACGTGATGGAGGAGGTCAGACAGTTATAATTTAATTAAATGAATACCTAATACTACATGTAGGATGATAGAGTCTGGGAAGATATGAATGGAAAGGATAGTCAGAATTATGGATAGTCGTATGCAACATACATACTTTTAACTGAATGTCGATGCCAGAGATTAATATGAAGATCAGAAGTATGATATCTAATAGACCATAAATTTTCATCCAATGAATTAAGATGAAAGTTAGCAACTGAAGACCAGACAAGAGAACAATACTCGAAAAAAGGTAGAATGAAAGAAGATTTTTTTTTCAGGATAGCTTCACCACCAAAAATTGTAGGACTTTCTCAATAAGAAAATTTTTGGTGCAGTTGAAGAATAAACAGACCAAACGTGTTTATCAAAAGTACATTTGTAATAAACAATGGCACCTAAATTTATATAGCTGAAGAAACATTATCAATGTTTCTTATATCTTAGCCAAAGTTAGCTAGATAGAATTCAAATAGAAAATAGGATGTCTCTCTCTCTCTCTCTCTCTCTCTCTCTCTCTCTCTCTCTCTCTCTCTCTCTCTCTCTCTCTCTCTCTCTCTCTCTGCGTTTTCCTTTTGATTATATGCATAGGAAATGCAAAATAGAGGAGGAATTTTTCAAGACCCCCTCAAGGGTTGAATGAAATTTCTGGTGTGATGTAATAATATTTTGTATCCATTTTGTTTAAACTTTACAATTTACCCGATCAAAAGTTAAATACGTTGCGTATACTGTGCGCACGCGTACATGCACAGTCACACACACACACACACACACACACACACACATATATATATATATATATATATATATATATATATATATATATATATATATATATATATATATATATATATATATATATATATATCATCAGTCATTACTATTCAAGGCAGAACTGAGACCTCAGACATGTCCTTGCACTTACGTCTCTCTGTGATCTTTTTATGCCAGTCCACAGAGGCAAAGTTTCTTAGTTCGTCAATCCATCGTCTTCTTTTCCTTACTTTGCCTATTTTGTAATCTATTGGGACATATTCTGTTATTCCATCTTTAATCTGTCCTTTTTATCATATATCCTGCCCATATCCATTTCTTTTTTTACATATTGTTAGAATAACCTCTACTTCAGTTTTCTCTTCACAATACTAGTATTCGATATACATTCTTAAAACCCTATTATTCTGAAAACTTTCAAATTGGCGATAAATGGGAGTTTTCGAATGCTTTATCAAATTAGTAAATTATCAAGAGACCTTTTATTCCATCTCACCAATATGAAAGAAGAGGAATAAAATTGCATTTTCCAGGTTACAGCTTTAATCATCTTCCTCTCTTCTTTTTTCTTTGTCCTAATTTCCTGATGAGACAAAAGAACAGAATCTTTGCAAGGGAATTTTCACATTTATTTTTCTTTATTTCCTTTTTGTCTTTAATTTCGTTACTATCTTGCAATATTTGTACTAAGTTTCTTTACCTTTTCTTCGATCTTTTCTACTTGTCATTTGCTGATTCTTCTGTCTCATAAATCCGATCCAAAGCAAACGGAAGCAGTTTGATGTTAATCAATTGAATCTAGTCAACTCTATTCCAAGGTATATATAAGATTAAAAAAAATGCATTATTTTATGAGCATATCCAAGTAAGACACTGATCATGAATTGCAAATAAGAGATAGAATGTAATTACGACCTCGTCGAAAGAAGTTGATCATTTCCTCTTTTTGCAGTTGGAAACATTCACAGTAATCCTTCTCTACCGCAATTTATTACTGCCAAAAGATCCCTATTAATTTTGCTGCCATCTCGTGTAAAGAATGTCAACGGAAATGAATCTTTTAAGGGAAGTTTTAAAGACGATCGTAAATATGCAACTCCGAGAAATCCCTTCCCTTCCACCATCTTGGAAAGTGTTTTATGCCTGCAAGGAAGACTCTCACCATTTTAATGCATCTCATTTAAATTCTGGTAACTGCTCGCCAAGGACTCGAACTGTGGCTTTAAAGACAATCAATGAGACCATGCATACAAAATATCAGTCTCTCTCTCTCTCTCTCTCTCTCTCTCTCTCTCTCTCTCTCTCTCTCTCTGGAACCTCATAAAGATTCTTTTTGTAATCAAACGACTGTTTACTTTCGGCCAGTCTCGTTTGCCTCGACCAAATATTGGCTTAGGCCTTATCTTGAATAGAAGTCAACATCAGTCTCGTAGGGAATTTAATGTCCACTTACACAAACCAACAAGACGAAAACAACACCATGCCAGCGCATTTCTCTTGATGTGAGAACGGAAGGTTTTCCCTGAGATCCCATGAAACCGTGTAATTAACGTGAATAATGAAACGAAAAGAAAAGCCTACCTGACACTTGCGCGCAATTTTGCCACGCACTGGTGTTTTTCCCACACTGTTCACGACCAGTTCACTCCAGTTCGCGCATCGTTCACGCGACGTTCACGCGATGGCACGAATTGGCTTGCGTAGTTCACGAGAAGTTCACGACACGTTCACGCGAGTTCGCGCATCATTCCGCATCGTTTCCGCATCGTTCACGCAAGTTCACGCCAGTTCACGAATTGGCCACTCCATATAAAAACGGGGCTTCTCCAACCCGAGGACATTCTTGGATTGGCTTCGGAAGAGACAACAATGCTTTCTGTCAGAGACACCATTGCATTGAGGAGAAGAAACGTATCTTTTTCTTTTTTTTTTTTTTTTTGTTGCTCTTTATTTTTGTTTCAATAAGAAAGCATTTGATTTACATATAAATAGCAGACATAAAATATGTACAAGTATTAAGAAAGCATTTTATTTTAACATTAAAAGCAGCAAACATGAAAAGTTTTTAGGCTGTTGATTTTAAGGTAATAGAGAAAAAAAGTTTGTTGAAATAAGAAATCATTTTATTTTTACATTAAAACAGCAAACAGGAAAAATTTGTTTTGCTCTTCATTTTAAGGTAATAAAGAAGAATAAGTATGTTGATGAAATAAAACATCGTTTTATTTTTACATTCAAACAGCAAACTTAAAAATTTCTTGGGTTTATTTTTCAGTTCATTTTTATTTAAAACAAAAGTTTGGATCTTGATTGGTAATAGAGGAAAATAAGTGTGTGCATGAAATAAGACATCATTTTATTTTTACATTCAAACAGCAAATATAAACAATTATTAGGTTTATATTTTTCTTTCCTTTTCATTAATTTTTTCGTTTCCTTTTTGTTTCTCTTCATTATAAAGTTATAGAAAAAGTTTGAAATAAGATATATTTTTTTTCACATTAAAACAGCAAATATAAAAATTTATTAGGTTTATTTTTCTTTCCTTTTCATTAATTTTTTCGTTTCCTTTTTGTTTCTCTTCATTATAAAGTTATAGAAATAGTTTGAAATAAGATATCATTATTTACACATTAAAACAGCAAATATAAAAATTTATTAGGATTATTTTTCTTTCCTTTTCATAAATTTTTTCGTTTCCTTTTTGTTTCTCTTCATTATAAAGTTATAGAAATAGTTTGAAATAAGATATAATTTTTTTTTCACATTAAAACAGCAAATATAAAAATTTATTAGGTTTATTTTTCTTTCCTTTTCATTAATTTTTTCGTTTCCTTTTTGTTTCTCTTCATTATAAAGTTATAGAAATAGTTTGAAATAAGATATAATTTTTTTTTCACATTAAAACAGCAAATATAAAAATTTATTAGGTTTATTTTTCTTTCCTTTTCATTAATTTTTTCGTTTCCTTTTTGTTTCTCTTCATTATAAAGTTCACGCCACTTCCCGCATCGTTCACTCCAGTTCACGCCAGTTCCCGCACTGTTCACTCCAGTTCACTCCAGTTGGCGCATCGTTCACGACTATTTCACGACTATTTTGTGCGTGCCAATGCGTGCCACAAACTTTAAACATTTCAAAGTTCTGGGCACGCATGGCACGCATTGGTACGCTCTGGCACGCGAGTTCCCGCACTGTTCATGACATTTTCACGGCTCGTTCACGCGAGTTCGCGCATCAATGCGTGCCAGTGCGTGCCACGAATGCGTGCAATTGTCAGGTACCCTAAAGTCTTTTCAACGACTATTCGAAACATGGGGTCCAGTTTCGAATGATACTATCAACTCTCCCTTGGTTACAAGGATCCTTACAATGTCTAGATATCTTCCAAACAAATTCAGTATCCTCTTATTTCTGTGATGTAAGGTCCACACTGCTTTACAAGACGAATTTCTTTTTAACTCTTTGTTTATGCTGTTTTTCTTCCGTTCAGGGCTGTTTTCTCTGTCGGATCCCTCTTGCTTGTTGCGTTCAACTTTTCCAGCCGACGGTTGCATCCCGATTGGTAATGGTCATAATGATAGTTATTGTTTTATCGTAGGAACTCACAAAGAATAGCACTCAGGTCATATATGTTATTTACCCAGTCCAAAACAAATACCCGAGGTACGGATTGTTATACTAAAAAATATGTAGTTCAGTCTGTCTAGCCTTGTATCCATAATAGTTTGGATATATAGTTATCTCAAAGATGAAGGAATTGAGGTTCTTCGTTAACTAGAAAAAGATTTTGTCAGGGCTATTATTTTAACCCAAAGATAAAGTTTTTAAAGCAGAAAAATTAAAATAGGCGAAATATCCCCTTGGATTTTGAAATTACAGCTTACGCAAATGTATGAAACAATGTTAAGAATTTGCATTAATAAAACGGTGAAAAACCTGAAATAAATGTTGCCAGGCATTTCAAGTTTTAAAAACGGATAAATTGACGTAAAAGAGTGGTATTACGGTCACCAACCCCAAGAGATAATAACAAAGTAGGATAAAATTACGGTCGCCTGCATTTTACTGAAATAAGGCTGAGATCATTATATTTTTACGGAGAATTTCCGATTAAAATTGCGTTTTTTTTTTAACAGTGAAACGAACAAAATGTAACAAAAAATCTAAGTCATTTTCTATTAATTTTCCCTCTTTCTTTTTCATTCTCAAATAGCATTATGATGGAAAGGATTGTGGGGCTGGTGGGTATGCAAACTTCCCCAAACCCTTCACCCAATAATTAAGATTAGAAATCTTCGCTACAGAATTCTTCAATTCTTACCCCAAAGTGAGATTGATCTGATGCCAGTAATTTGATCTAGGATATCTGCATGGTGTCTTGTTAGTTTGTCATGAAGATGTGCGAGTTACAAAAAGAATGGCACTTATGCACTCTGGTAACGCACGTCAATTTTTTTTAACACCTTTTCTTACAAGGCACTTCACACCAGAGTGAGGAGGGTGCTTTAGGTGGTTGTTAGAAAAGAATTAAAAGTCTACGCTCTTCGTGTGGAAAAAGAAAATTGTGAATGCTGGGTCTAACTGTCCTTGCTATTCCCAGCAGATCAGGGTTAAAAAAAAAGCTGCCATTCTAGAGTATGACCAAAAAAATAAAATAATGTACATTCCATAACCTAAATCCTTTTCGTGAACCAGGATGAATCAGTATTTCTAACTTTCAAAATGATGATAATAATAATACTAATAATAATGATAATAATACTAAAAAAAACTATTATTATTATTATTATTATTATTATTATTATTATTATTATTATTATTATTATTATTATTATTATTATTATTATGATTATTATTAATCTTCAATGAGTATTGTTTACAAATTGCAAAGATCACTGTTTAAAATCAACATAATCTAAATAAAGACGACTTCACACTGATCCATATGGCACCCTCTTCTTTACACCTTAATAGCCCCATTGTATATCAGGGTCAGCCCCTCGAGTCAGCTTTTTCCATCTATCTCTCTCTATTGCGTCTTCTCCCCAAGTCTTACCTCACCCATATCCCTCCTAACCACATCCATCCATCCATCTGATCCGGTGCCTCTTCCTCCCCATCTCTGGCATGTTCTTAGCTCTCTTGATTGATTCAACCTATTCTTTTCCTATTTTATGATCTTAGTATCCAAGACAAACTTCCTGAGCCGTCTCCTTTACATTGTGTATACTGTGCGAGGTGGCTGTTAGGTAATAACAGAGAGGCCAGACGATTACAACTGAGTTTATTCAACAATTAAAGCGAGGTTCTATATAGTACAGATAATAGCTGAGAACAAGAATGACATTTAAATTAAAATCTGTATGAAGCATGTGAGGAAAAAAAGTGTTACTGTGCACGAGCCTATATGAAACACGTGCAGTACAATGCCACACATTCTTTTTGTGTGGTATTCCCTTCTATTAATTTAGAAAAAAAAATCTACTGTAATTAGAGTTTAGATATCACAGTCTGTGCTGCAAAAATCTTGTAATTATAATAGGCTAAAGGATCTCAGAGGTCTAATTTACAGTTAATTGTCCGACTCATTATCCAAACAAGCTCGCTTAGACAGCTCCATTAGTGCTAATGGTACCCTTATTAGAACTGGCTCCCTATTGATTCTCCTATAGATCATTTTATATTAGAATAGAGTTTTTCACTTAACTTGCTGTTTTAATTACTTTTTCATATTAAGTTAGGTTTAATGGAACATCTTTGGAAAAATTTAATTCTATTCTCTATCTTTGGGTTTAAGGAGTTTTATATGAACAATAATAATTGTTTTGGAATATTTTTATTGATGTGATCTCAAGTATAATTTGTTGATAATAACACATGTAACGTCGGTAACAATATTCTATGAAGTCAAGATGTTATTGGCTTATTATCATTTTTACTAATATCGTTATCAGTATCATTATAATCATGATTAGCTCGATTAGCTGGAGGAAATCTCGATTCTATTGAAGTCAGAAATCCAAACAGATGACTAATTATGTCTTGTACAGTATTTTCTCTATTAGTTAGGGGATAAGTGGCCCAGGTTTGATTCCAAAGTGAGGTATAATTCTAGTATTATCATTATTACCATCATCATCCAAACTATAAACCTCATTATAATTTTTTTTTCTATTCCTCTCAGGACATCTAAATTCTTCCCAAAAATAAATATTAACCACATAACTAAAAAAAAAAAAAAAATTTATTTATAAAATATCCTTGACTTTAATTTTTATAGTAAGATATATATGGAGGAAGTTTTCTTTAGTATCGATTTCATTTAGTTTGAAGAATTCTATCACACCAAAAATATATACATCCTTATAAATATACACACATCTTAAAAGTATTGACTATGCTAAAATTATTCAAGTGAATGTAACTGTATAACGCAAATCATAGTCATGATTCCCAAAAGTTCGATATAACAGTTTAATCTCCCTACATTCGTCCTTGTTTAAAGGTTTGAACGTCACTCATGAATGGCAGAGGTAAGGGGCAGTTACAATGCGCTAGAGACTGACCCTGTCACCTATGATCAGCGCCCAAGCCCCTTCTCCATCCAAGCTAGGACCAAGGATGGCCACGCAATGGCTGCTGATGACACCACAACCCTTGTGTCATTATCAGAATTTTGTTCGAACTTTGTTGATTAAACATGATCTGCTATGTTGACTTCGTTACTGTTTCTTTTAAACGGTCTCTTGAAGCTTGTAAACTTTGGTAACTCTCCCTTGTGAGTTTTCCATGGAAACATTTATGTAATCAAGAGGTATAGATAAAGAATATCTTACAAATAAGGAATCGTAATTATAAGAACATTTAATGCATAAAGGGAAGTATGCAACAAGATGAAGATTTAGAATCCCTAACCTTTTGATATCTTTTTTTACAATAAAGATAGACATTTTTATGAAGATATTACGGATATATTCTTAAAAAAAGTCCCACTTTCTTATTCTGGCATTATGCTAACAGTGAAGAATAATGCCCTGTAGAATTAATATTTTCTCTTAAGAATTGTCGAGAAGGAAAACTTAATAATTAATGTCTACCTAACACCGGAATCGAATTCAGCAAACTCCCTTCCAATGGAAAAGCGAGGAGCTACCAGCCACTCCGCAGAAGGGATAAAAGTAACTTGGAACCTAAGTACTGTGCAGTGGCTCTTGGGTTCCAAGTTAAGAAGTTATCTGGTGAGGCTAGTCTTACCTACCATTGAGGTATCCCATGCTTCTCTACCAAATGATTCTATTAATATTGGTAGTTATAATTAAAGTAAAAAGTTCTGGTAACCTACTCTATTTATTATAACTTTATTAATATCAATCGTGTTTTTTTTTATTGAAAATTGTACTAGAGATTTTATCACCAAGAAAATAATTAATAATAATAGACTCATGATTGATATGCAAATGAAAATGGAAACATAGAAAAATAACATATGGAAAAGCACTCCATTGATTAATCTTCAAAAGCTAATTGAAAGTGGAAAGAACATCAATATTCTATGAAGCGATTGATATCTATTCAATATCCACATATCTATAATAGAATTAATTAGGAGTCAGTTCTAATGAAGGTAACATTAGCATATATGCAGCCGTTTAATTGAGCTTAGTTCGATAACGATTCAATTAATGAACAGTAAATAGGCCTCTTCACTTCCGTAAAAATAAAACAATAAGATATATTTATTGCGGTTGCACAAATCTTGCAGCTCAAAAGTTCCTAATTAACAACGCAACGTACGTGATTAATTAAATTTTAATTATTTTGGACTGAAATTTCAAAATTCTGATTACGGTGGAAGTTGTATCTTTCATAGACCTGGAAAAAGAAAAAAGAAAAATATGTTGAGTAGTAGGAATTGAACTTCATCCTAGGTTATATGCATTCTCCTTTTGCTAGGATGAATATGAAATAATTTTCTTGATAGTTTGAAAAATGTTGGCCCTCTAAAACAAATTACTGTTGTTACTATCTTCGTATAATAATATTTTCATTATTATCATTCTTGGTAGGCGACCCTCCTTCAGGCAGGTGGAATTGAAAATAATGGCTGCTTCGGCAGAATTTAATTTTAGGTCCAATTTTTCTATTCTTCGGACTATTTGTTTCTCAGGGTTGCTACATATAGCTAGTAAGTGGGCGAAGTTCATCAGGTAGAAGGATAAACAACAGGTTAAGTTTGGAGTAATTATTGCAGTAACAAATGATACTCGAAAATTACAGTAAGTCAAGTTAGGAGTTGCGACGCGTTTCGGAACGGCTGGTTCCTTCTTCAGGCGAGATGTGAGGCTCTGGCTGAATCTGGGTCCTTATATATGCCGAGTCTGGTTCGTAGAGAAGGCCTCGAATTTTCTGATTGGTTGAGCAGAGGTCCCGAATTTTCTGATTGGTCGAGCGGAGGTTGTAGGTGCTGGTGGCAGGTGCATGACGAGCTCTGGTATGATTCCTGGTGTGAGAGGTAGGAAGGGATCCTGGATCCTGATTGGTCAAGGCGCGCTCCGAGCCAGAAAAAGATTCAGGCAAGCTCCTCTCACACTCAGTGGACTGGGCTGAGGAAGGTATCCGAGCTCTCTGATTGGCCGAGGCGCGCACCGAGACGGGCTGGGACTCAGTCAGCCCATTCCTACGCTCATCAGGCTGAAATTCCGGGCCATGTTCGCCGCCAAAATTCACGTTAGGTCCGACGATTTCTTCGTTTGTAGAGGTGTCACGATCGGGGTTGTCTTGATTCTGGGGGTCTGATTCTTGATTACGTACGTTAGTACGTCGACATGATGGTAGCAGGAACATTTCTTGTGTGGTATTCAATGATGGTCTCTCACTTTGGATAAGCAGGGCTTCCAAAATTCGTAAACGCCTGCTGTCCGTGGCGCTACCGATAATTTCGGTGTTAGCAACGATGTCCATCCTGCTAATCTGTGAGTTGTGTCGTTGTAAAGCATGATTTTTGATGGCCCCTTGCTGCACGTGGCACGAGATCCTTTTCGAGAGCTTCATAGTAGTCATTCCTATGTACTTGCCGGGGCATCCACGGACTGGGCATTGGTATGAGTAGACCACATTAGTCTTCTTCAAAGGATCGTTCTCGGGGGGCGCTAGGTTATTCTTCATAATCAAGCTGCGTGTTTTCCTTGTCTGGTAGTAAATGATGAGTTTTACTTTCATGTTCTCGTCGGTGGGTGAAACGTTATTTTTGATGATGTCCTTGATGGCCTTTTCGTCCCGTTGATATTCGGAGTGGATGAGGCCTTTGTTGTATAGTCTGATGTCCTTAGGTCCGTTGTTGGAGGTGTCGGACCTGGCTGTGGTGTCGTCGGATTCCTGGCTGGCATTGTCGGACCCTTCCACCGAAGGGGCCCTGTACCACTTATCTATGGCTGTCCTCACTTCTCGTTGAACTTGCTTGTTACTATAGCCGTTGTTGATGAGGACCTGTGCGGTCCTTTCCAGCTCCTTGTGGGTGTTAGTCCAAGTCGAGCAGTGGGACAGGGCCCTACGGACAAAGGCCTTGATGGTCGAGGCATTGTAACGAGCAGGACACTCGCTATCTCCGTTAAGACACATGCCCAGGTTAGTGGACTTAGTGTAGACGGTGGTCTGGAAACCTTCGCCTCGAAGATGAATGGGCCAACTTGAGGGATCAAGGAGCTGCTCAGCTAGCTACTGACGTCCCCCTCGAGGTTACCAGCCACCCCGAGGACGAGGTTGCCAGCGACCCCGAGGACGAGGACGCCCCCAACGACCACGCCCCTGATGATGACGCCCCTGATGACGCCCACGACCTTGAGGATGAGGTTACCAGCGACCCCGAGGACAAGGACACCCCCAATGATGACGCCCCTGATGAGGACGCCCCTGATGATGACGCCCACGATGATCGACGCTCCAACCCTGAAGAAGACCTTGGTGGTGGCCTGAGCTACCCCAACAACATCATCTACGCCCTACAAGTCCTTAAGGAGAGGGACTTTAAGAAGAGGAGGAGGACCATCCTAAAGAAACTTGTTAACCTGAACGGCGGGAAGCTGCGGATCCCAGAGGTCCGCCAAGAATATATTAACATTTCTAACTACGCCCCTACACCAGCCCATGAGCAGATTCTTAAGATGGGCCTTAACTGCCACTTCATTTCCCGACCTAGACTTACCGACAAACGTGTGGAGATGGAATTATTGATAGATTCCATCCTTAACTTACAAGAACGTGGTGCCCTTCGGACGACAGACGCCCTTCAGCCGCTTCTACTTGCCGAGGCCCTTACTGATAGGGGCAAGTACAGCAGCGGTATTGTTTCCAAAGAAATAAAAATTGCGGCAAAAGAACTCAAGAAAGTTGTTGAAGTCACCGTTCGTCGGGCCGACAAGACAGCCGCCTTCGTACTAATCAACACCCACGAATACCACGAAAAACTGGACACCCTCCTCGCAGACCAGACCAAATTTGAGCACCTCACCTGCAACCCCGTTGAAGAAATTGAAAGGGAAGCAAACCGCACTATCGAGGCTATCAATACTGCCACCAATGCCGTGCACCTGCCTATGATCTCGGGGGATTATGGACCAGGCTACCTTTACAGCAACGTCAAAACTCACAAGCAAGGCAACCCACTTCGACCGATCATCAGTCAATGCCCCACGCCCACATACCAGCTAGCTAAGAAACTAAATACAATCCTGACGTCGTATGTCCCCGACCAGCACTGTGTGGCCTCCTCTGCCGAATTCCTAGAGAGGATCAAGGACGTACGTGGCGAGGGGGTCATTGCATCTATGGACGTCGAATCTTTGTTTACCAACGTACCAATCGACGAAACTATCGACCTCATCGCTGATAGGGTCTACAGGGACGAGACGACTCCCGAACTGAATATCCCTGAACAAGCCCTTCGAACTCTCCTTGCTGTTTGTACTAAAAAGGCCCCCTTCACCACCCATAGGGGACATACGTACTTGCAAAAGGACGGCGTGGCAATGGGCTCGCCCTTGGGCGTGCTCTTTGCCAACTTCTATATGGGCGTGATAGAGGAGAGGATATTCTCCCAACTCGAGTGCCCTGCCGTCTACTTCCGCTACATCGACGACACTTTCTTCAAGGCCACTTCCATCAACGCCATTGTAAACTTACGAAGAACCTTCGAGGTTAACAGTGTCCTTCACTTTACCCTCGAACATAGCATTGACAACCGCCTCCCGTTCCTGGACGTCTTGATCTCTTCTACCGACGAAGGTTTCCAGACCACCGTCTACACTAAGCCCACTAACCTGGGCATGTGTCTTAACGGAGGTAGCAAGTGTCCTGCTCGTTACAAGGCCTCGACCATCAAGACCTTTGTCCGTAGGGCCCTGTCCCACTGCTCGACTTGGACTGACATCCACAAGGAGCTGGAAAGGACCGCACAGGTCCTCATCAACAACGGCTATAGTAACAAGCAAGTTCAACGACAATGCTAGCCAGGAATCCGACGACACCACAGCCAGGTCCGACACCTCCAACAACGGACCTAAGGACATCAGACTATACTACAAAGGCCTCATGCACTCCGAATATCAACGGGACGAAAAGGCCATCAAGGACATCATCAAAAATAACGTTTCACCCACCGACGAGAACACGAAAGTAAAGATCATCATTTACTACCAGACAAGGAAAACACGCAGCTTGATTATGAAGAATAACCTAGCGCCCCCCGAGAACGATCCTTTGAAGAAGACTAATGTGGTCTACTCCTACCAATGCCCAGTCCGTGGATGCCCCGGCAAGTACATAGGAATGACTACTATGAAGCTCTCGAAAAGGATCTCGTGCCACGTGCAGCAAGGGGCCATCAAAAATCATGCTTTCCAACGACACAACTCACAGATTAGCAGGACGGACATCGTTGCTAACACCAAAATTATCGGTAGCGCCACGGACAGCAAGCGTTTACGAATTTTGGAAGCCCTGCTTATCCAAAGTGAGAGACCATCATTGAATACCACACAAGAAATGTTCCTGCTACCATCATGTCGACGTACTAACTTACGTAATCAAGAATCAGACCCCCAGAATCAAGACAACCCCGATCGTGACACCTCAACAAACGAAGAAATCGTCGGACCTAACGTGAATTTTGGCGGCGAACATGGCCCGGAATTTAAGCCTGGTGAGCGTAGGAATGGGCTGACTGAGTCCCAGCCCGTCTCGGTGCGAGCCTCGGCCAATCAGAGAGCTCGGATACCTTCCTCAGCCCAGTCCACTGAGCGAGAGAGGAGCTTGCCTGAATCTTTTTCTGGCACGGAGCGCGCCTTGACATATCAGGATCCAGGATCTCTTCCTACCTCTCACACCAGGAATAATACCAGAGCTCGTCATGCACCTGCCACCAGCACCTACAACCTCCGCTCGACCAATCAGAAAATTCGGGACCTCCGCTCGACCAATCAGAAAATTCGAGCCCTTCTCTACGAACCAGACTCGGCATATATAAGGACCCAGATTCAGCCAGAGCCTCACTTCTCGCCTGAAGAAGGAACCAGCCGTTCCGAAACGCGTCGCAACTCCTAACTTGACTTACTGTAATTTTCGAGTATCATTTGTTACTGCAATAATTACTCCAAACTTAACCTGTTGTTTATCCTTCTACCTGATGAACTTCGCCCACTTATTAGCTATATGTAGCAACCCTGAGAAACAAATAGTCCGAAGGATAGAAAAATTGGACCTAAAATTAAATTCTGCCGAAGCAGACATTATTTTCAATTCCACCATTATTATTAATATTATTATTATTATTACCCTCTGGC
>NC_090741.1:114891069-114901069 GCF_036898095.1 Palaemon carinicauda
TAAGAGACATTTTTTTTTGGGAGCACCCTTACCATTTTTTTTTGTACCCTTTTTTCAGAATATGATGTAGATAAGTATTTTTCCGAAAGTTCACTGCCCGGAAGTTCTCTGGTAATACGAAACTTATTCCTGTAAGAGAAGTAGTTTTTTCCTTCCTCTTCCATACTAAGAGGCGGGATATGGTGATAGGTACATTTTTTTTTTTTTTTTTTGTAAATGTAGATATATTTTCAATTTAATAAGAAACAGTCTTTAATTCAATGAAACTTAATACTGTACATATTACGTGAATAGTTTCTAATCTGGTCTTCATTCGTTTGTCACTTATCTTTTCTGAATATTTAAGACTTTTTATTGTTGTATCAGAATCATACATTTTAGGTTTACTTTTGCCAAGTTCCTTTCTCTCTCTCTCTCTCTCTCTCTCTCTCTCTCTCTCTCTCTCTCTCTCTCTCTCTCTCTCTCTCTCTCTCTCTCTCTCTCTGTGATGGGCAGAAAACTGAACTTATTCATTTGTTCCATGTTCTTCAATTCTGGAGAATCACTCATTTAGCCCGTAACATCTTCAATACATTTTCTTTATTCATGCAGAAAAAAATCCATAATCCTTCTTTTTATCCCTGTCTAGTGAGTAAATAATAATAATAGGTTTCATTGAATATTATAGCAGCCTCAGTAGCATTGATTTTGTAGTGGAGCTTTCAATTGCTCAAATTTTTTTATTCTCCACTTTACTGCATGCCGCCAGTAGCTATGCTATGTTAGTTATCAGTAAGATTTAAGGTTTTACTAATAATTCGCTAAAGATAAACTTGTCAAGTACATGGTACAAAAGAGTCGGATGCAACACATCGTCATGCTAGAAGTGGGGCGATGTACTGTACGCAGGGCTGGATCTCTTTATACAGGTCAAGTCGTTAGTCAATTTGTGAGCTGGTCGTTGATACATCTCCATCAATAGATGCAGTACTGAGGCTGTGATGGAGGAGCTCTTCCACTTGTTAGGCGGTTGCCGAGAGTGGATCGACCACAGACAGGCTGCTTATGCACTCATGTTTGTCAGGGTTACAAGGAGTCTGAGTAATGCTGAGGTTGGTTACCATTGGTAAGCACTGATTGGCCGAGACACATCAGGCAACCGATTTTGTCGCTCAGCTCCATTGTCCAGTGAGGCCCGACCTTCCTGTTGGAATAGCTGTTGTTCACAATGACTTTTGGTATCCTATGCAGTTCCTTGTGGGTCTTCCACCAGGGAGAACAATGGGAGAATGTCTGATAAAAGTAGGCTTGAAGGGACATTCACTCCCACCATTTTAACCCTGGAACGGTACGGTGGGTCGTCCGCGACCCCGAGTGTCAAAACAAAAGTTGTTTTTCTCACGTGACACACCCCCGTGACTGAATTTGTGGGAGATCGACCTGCAGTCGGTAACTCGCCTATACACTCTAGTAGTGTCCTGACGTGCATCGCTGTAGCTGTACTCCTTCCCAAATTTCTGAGACGCGTCGGGGTCGAGCGCGACCGAGTTTACCCTTCTAAGGTAAGTTGCATAATTATCAAAGTTATTACGTATTATGAAATTGTCGTATAATGGTGCAACTTGTATAGGTTATCAGTTGTGGAAAGTCTTGGAGGATGGTTTGGCTACCATGTGCATGATTTTTTTTTTAGTTGAAATGTCGTTCATCACCACGAGGACCATTTTACCGTGAGTGCCCCTTTTTCAGTTTTTTTCACTTTTTGGCCAAGTCATTTTTCCAAAAAAAATTGGCAAATAGTGTCGCAAAACTTTTGCTTTTTTGTGTTAGAAAGTGTGTCTAGATGATCTGGCTACCCATGCGTGACTTTGTTTTTGTCAGATACGCCGTATATATTGGTATGTGTGGTATTTTCCTGCGGTTGCCAATTTCTGTTTTTTTCAATATTTGTAAAAATTTACTACGTAGTAAGGAATTGCCATATATCATTGATTTTTTTTCATGTTTATCTGTTAGAAAGTGTGCCTTGATGGTTGGGCTAACATGTGCATGTCTTTTTTTTTTTTTATCTGAGATGCCGTATATTAGAATGTTGGCCATTTTTCCGCGAGTGCCACTTTTTATTTGTTTTGCATTTTTTTGCTTAGTCATGTTACCGTAAGGAATTGGCAAGTAGTGTCGCAAAACTTATATTTTTATAGTGTTGGAAAGTGTTTCTAGATGATCTGGCTACCCATGCCTATCTTGTTTTTTTAGCCAGATATGGCGTATATATAGGTATGTGTTCGATTTTCCTGTGATTGCCGTTTTCTCGTTTTTTCCTATTTCTTTCAAAATTACTATGTACTAAGGAACTATCACAGAGTAATGATTCATTTAGATGTTTATTTGTCGGAAAATGTGCCTTGATGGTTTGCCTAGCACGTGGCTGAAATTTTTATTTTCTGAAATGCCCACCATTAGCACATTGCCATTTTTCATCGAGTGCCCCTTTTTATTTGTTTTGCATTTTTTTGCTTAGCCATGTTACCGTAAGGAATTAGCAAGTAGTGTCGCAAAACTTATATTTTTATAGTGTTGCAAAGTGTTTCTAGATGATCTGGCTACCCATGCCTATCTTTTTTTTTAGCCAGATATGGCGTATATATAGGTATGTGTTCGATTTTCCTGTGATTGCCATTTTTTCGTTTTTTCCCATTTCTTTCAAAATTACTACATACTAAGGAACTATCACAGAGTAATGATTCATTTAGATGTTTATTTGTCGGAAAATTTTGTTTACTTCTTTTTTGATTGAATATCATCAAATATTTTTAGCTAAAATATTATATTGTTTTACATTTTTTTTTTTTAGATTTTATTTTCCTTCAAAAAAATTTTTGGGGGTCAGATTTCTAATTTTATAGTCGTAAAATAATCGACAATCATCCAGCAACCCACCATACAATTTTTATGCATATCCAAGAATAATTAGATTAGTAAATGATACCTAGAAATTGACATACCCTTCCTACATTTCAGGTGGTGGATTAGGGAGTCTGAGTCAGTGTGGTTGGCGGCCATTTTGTGGACATATCCGAAACGTAAGTTGCCCTATCTATATATATTCTTGTTCCCTATAGAATTTGTGATAATTTGGTATATTTTTACCGGCATAAATATCATATTATATATTAATTATGTGTATTTTTTTACGAAATTTCTAAGTACTCAAAAAATGACCTTTAGATATGACCCCTGATATAAATGTAATTTACAAAATAATGAAGATTTTTTTACATATTTCTATTTTAGGATATCATATGTTTATTCCCTAAAAAAATTAGCCACTTCCTATTTCATTTGGGTACCCAAAAAAAATCATGAAATTTGGACAAATTTTTTTAGCCAAAAAAAGTTACCCTTTTTTTCTCATTTCAGATCTCCACCTTCATGGGTCCGACTTCATCCAAAATACATCAAGATGTGTCCTAAACATTCAAGAATCAATTTCTAAAAGGATTTGTGTATATATGTATAAGTTTTTTTTATGAATTTTTATGTAAGGTCTTTTTTTCTACTTAATTTTTAAAAAAATTAATAATCAATACTTTTTCTGCAGATGAGTAGTATTTATCTTTACAGCAGTTTTAAGCATTCATTGAAGTTTTTTTTTTGGCAAAAAAAAAGGAGGTTACTGCAAAACCAGATTTTCAAGAATTTTTTTTGGCGTCGGGGTCGCGCGCTACCAAGTATACCCTTAAAGGGGTGTCCGAGGAGCGTGCCTATCCAGGGTTAAGCAGACGATAGTGTTAAAACCATATTCAGTAACCCAGACCAGGACGTCCTAGAGAGGGAGGCAGCCATTGTTATGATACTCCAGAGTAAATCTGAGGGAGCTGCACTCCTCAAAGGTCCAACAGAGTTCATTTATTTGGTCAGATGTATGGCTTTTTCAAAGATGTCGTCGATGTAGCGGAGGTATGTTTTGTGCGTTTTATTCGTGCAAATTTTGTTCATCAACGACTCCCATGTAGAAGTTGGCGAAGAGGAAGCCTAGAGGAGAGTCCTTCACCACACCATCGTTTTCATTATTGTTATTATTATTACTTGCTAAGCTACATCCCTAGTTTGAAAAGCGGGATGCTATAAGCCCAAGGGCTCCAACTGGGAAAATAGCCCAGTGATGAAAGGAAATAAGGAAAATCTAAAAGAGAACTTTAGGAGCAATAATAATAAAACAAATCTTCCATGTATAAACTATTAAAAACTTAAAAATAACGAAAGGAAGAGAAACAAGATAGATTGGTGTGCATGAGTGTACTCTTAAGCAAGAGATCTCTGTACCATGGTCTTCCACTGTCTTGGGTTAGAGGTTATTGCACTACCCAAGAATAGAGAATATTGGTTTGATTTTTATCCCAGAGTTTCTTCTACCCTTACCAAGACGAAAGTAGCCCTTGAACAATGACAGTGCAATAGTTAACCTCTTAAGAAGAAGAATTGTTTGGTATTTTCGGTGTTGTCAGGTGTATGACGAGAGAATGTCCAAAGAATACGCCAGACTATTCTCTGCAGGTGTCGGCATCGATGAAGTGAGCCGTAACTAGAGAGAGGAATGCAGTATAGTATTTTGTGCCCAGTCAGAGGACCCAATAACTACCTAGCAGTAGTATTTCCACAGGTGGCTGGTGTCTCGTCTCCATGATAGATGCTGAAAGTGGCCTTTGCTCATATTTCCAATAAAATGCAGAGGGTATGTATAGGAATGTCGAGTGGAGGGGTCGAATCATCCCTGTAGACAGGATCCAGGATGAGCTGGATGGTTTCGTCTACAGAAACGTTATTGAAGAGTGATTCCACATTGAGAGAGGTGATACCTACTTCACTGGAATGACCTTTGATGTTCAGTAGGAACTACGTAGAAGAAGCCGTGCTGTACTGATCAGATACATAAGGGGTCAGGAGAGTGTTGACCTTTTTTGCAAGCTGGTACCTCGGAGTCGGGCACTAGCTGATGATAGGGCTGAAGGGGTTCCCTGTTTATGGGTCTTCATATTCCCATAGGGGTAACTTGGCACAAAATCACCTCTGCTACGTGTAAAGTGGACAGTATTAGAGGTCGTATTGATGACATTGATAAAGTGGTTAGCCTCTCTTTTGATGTCCTCTATGGGATTGGAAATAAGTCACTGGAGTTTTGAAGTATCAGCCAGGAGGGTGTCATGGAGGACGAAGAGTTCTCTCTCATCTGCTCTCCACATGGCGATGTCAGCTTCTTCCTTAAGCTCCTTTGCTACACATCTCATGGCCTGGAAACAATGTCACTGCTGTATTGACCTCGGTTTGTTAGGGCCTTGGAAAAAAGGAGGGATGAAGGGTGTCTATAGTACAAACGGTGCCTTTTTCTTGATGGTAACGAATAGAGTCAATCAGTGATTCAATTTTCAATATCCTGTCCGTTCATCTGGGCCAGATATGCTATGGCAGTTCAGGCCTAGCTTCAGTATTTCATCCTCGATAGGCAAAGAGGAGAAAGTTACAATAATGATGTAGTCCTGTTTCTTCTTTACGATCTGAATCTTCCCTTCCTTGATGGAATAGTTTTAATTTTCCAACCTCAGTCATAGTTTTAGAGGGATTGAAGGGCGTGGAAAATGCTGTTGGAGTGGGATTGATCAATTTCATTGATGCCCATATAGGAGTCGCGTTCGGCGTAAAGGACAAAGTCCGCGATGGGTTCTCCAGGTCCTTCAGTTGGACTGGGAGTTCCTTTGGAAATAGCTGTCCACTCCTTCTCCAGGCAGGTCTGTTGGGCATTCAGCTTCACCTTCTCCATCTTCTTAGTATCAAGTTGTCTCTGGAGGAGGGTCCTCTTGAAGTCACGAGTCCTTGAAGTTAGTATAACTCGTAAGTTGACCCTCTTTCAAGAAGTTTTATTGAAGATTATAATTGCTTCAGTGGCATTGATTTCATAATTGAGTTTTTCAAATGCTAAAATGTTCCTTTTCTCAACAGTAATGCATGCCAAAAGTAGCTTTGCTCTGTTAGTCATCAGTAGGTAGGAGAGCAATATTTTACAAAAAAAAATTTCCTAAAAAGCAAACCTGTTAAGTTCAGGGTAGAAAAGAATCCGCTGCAACTCGTGTCGAGAGGGTGCCAGGTGTTTCCTCTTATCTTCAGGGTAGAAGTGTGATGAAGTAAGCCGTATAGTATCTGTACAGTTTGTGGCGTAAGTCAATTCAGGCACTGGTCGTTGATTAGTCTCCCTGAGTGAAGGTGGTATAGAGTCTGGAACGGAGCAGCTTTCTCATTGCTTGAAGCTATTGCCGTCACAGTCAGACTGCTGATACACTCACAGTCACCATGGTTATGTGGAGTCAGAATAAAACTTATCTGGGCAGCCTGTGTCCAGCACTGATTAGCCGAGACACTCTCTGAGCGAGGCTCGGTGTCAGGCAAGCTGTTCTGCCCCTCTGCTCTCAGGTCCAATCATTTCCATGTAGCATTCTGATTGGCTGAGATGCTTACAGGAAGAGTTTCAGTCACAGGGAGGATGTCGAATCGCTGATCGTCCTCATGCTCGTCGATCTTGGCGAGGTGATGGTTGGTGTTGATTGCAATGTTTATTGATTAAGAGATATCTGGCATCCTGATATCTAAAGTCATTGACGCCAAGGTGCAGTATTGAGGTTCGGCTTTTCCTGGTGTATGAGTAAGACCTCTAGAATCCTTAGTCGTCTGCTCATACAGCAGGAAAAGCCGATTTCCAAGAAGTCATGGCTATAAAAAAGGTCTAAAAAGAATTATACATTTTTATGAACATATAAATTCGAAATGAAATTTTTTTACAGTCAAGAATAAAGCCGTGAGTATATCCAGGGTAAAGATTTTTAATTTTAAACCTTTTATTGAAAAAAAACTCACAAAGAATCAGAATGTCATCCGGTAAAAGTTATCAGCCTATAAATCATCATTTAATAATAGGATCGACTCATCGAGATAAATCAAATGACTCTTAACCTTTGTGGCCCCTATCAAGTCACCTCTCTCTCTCTCTCTCTCTCTCTCTCTCTCTCTCTCTCTCTCTCTCTCTCTCTCTCTCTCTCTCTCTCTCTCTTTAATCAGACGAATACTTCTGAAAATACAAAATGTTTTTTACCTTTTCCCAGGTTATCAAATAATGAAAATCTTATCTCCTGGGAAAAAAAAAGTCAACATTAAAAAAATTTTGATAAGGTCCTTTTTCTGAGCAACAAACTAATCAAATTGTACAGAGGATCTTGGAGAGTAAGCAAGAAAAGGTTTTTAACATTTTCTTTTAATTAAAACTATTCTTTTAGAAACATAACGGAAGAATTCTTTCTTCTTGCTCCTTTGAGAAGCTTGACAAAGGAGGAAAAACAAAAGACAAGCGTATGGACAAACACACACCAGACATACAAGTTTCCTAAAGCAACAAGGTGAAGATATATAAGATAGCAAGGAGCAGAGAGAGAGAGAGAGAGAGAGAGAGAGAGAGAGAGAGAGAGAGAGAGAGAGAGAGAGAGAGAGGTTTTATTTTTCTATGATATTTTTTGTATTGGTGAAATGGAAAAAATACATTCTTATTCCAAGCGGGAGATATGTACATCTGTTGAGTTTTATAAACTAAAATGATTTCCTTTTTGTTATCATTCTGATAAACAACGATAATTACATATCTAATATCTAACGAACGAGAAATGAAAAAGGTGTTAGTTAAGTGAAAAATAATTCGGCCAGAAACTTCTACGTGTGTATAAAAAAAGACTTATTTAGAAAGTGTTTTAAGATTTTCGGTTATCAACTTATCCTGAGATGATGTTTTAAATCTTTCATTTTACTTTCTTTTGAATATTTTTTTCCTGTCGGGTTGATCATCAGCTGTTGGATCTCATCTTAATTTGTTGGAGAAAAAACTTACGGTTTAGTAGACTTCTTATTCCTTATCTTAATATCAATCTCCGTCACCTTCGTTCAGTTAGTTTTTAATGCTTATTGCATAAGATTTTCAATGATTTTGACCCTCATTTGCAATCTGATCTTCCAAGACTGTAACCTCCTGAACGCACTACTGGGTATGTAGTTAATTAAAGCTGTCTCTCCTTCTCCAACATAAAAGTAATCTATAAGTTTTACTACTACTACTACTACTACTACTACTACTACTACTACTACTACTACTACTACTACTAATAATAATAATAATAATAATAATAATAACTATGGAAGTTAATACTTTTTATAAACCCTTTTATGTCAAGCAGGCTAACATAGCCAGTTTTGCAGTAAGTTCCTAAAATTATAAAAAAAAAAAAAATAATAATAATAATAAAAGGGAAAAATTTATGACACCAAGGAAAGAATCACAGGTTTTGATCACTGAAAAAGGGTTGTAAGCCAAAACAAAGGAAAAATTAAACCTAATGACGGAATTGGAGGCGAAAAGAATATTTCCCACAATCAGCATTTCCGCTCAATAAATTCGAAATCTGATCATCATTAGTCTTGGATTGACTCTT
This sequence comes from Palaemon carinicauda, assembly GCF_036898095.1. Classification (NCBI taxonomy): domain Eukaryota; kingdom Metazoa; phylum Arthropoda; class Malacostraca; order Decapoda; family Palaemonidae; genus Palaemon; species Palaemon carinicauda. The sequence continues at coordinate 114,899,571 of NC_090741.1, forward strand.
GGCCGATGGCAGAATTTTCTAGAATTCCAAGGTGATCTTTCCATCAAATTATGTGAATTCTTGCCGAGTAAGTCTCAAATGTAGATACGTACAATTTACATTGCTAATTTGGAGAAATGATTGCTTTAATATAATCGCAGGGAAACAAGCAGAGTACAAGGAAATGGTAATTATCTGTTCTTTCTCCCCTCTGCTTAGAAATGATTTGTGTAACTCCAGTCATTCTTTTATGTCGCCCTCAACAATATTCATCCTCACGAACCTTTAATTCAGAAATCAATTTTATTGCTAATGACATTATGGCGTTATTAGGCAGTAATAACGATGTCATTATGAAAAGATCCTCTTTCTCCTCCCAATAAGGAGAGATTTTTTTCACCTAACACCTTCTCACCCTTTTTATCTTCTCCCTTCTTCTTTCATCGTCTTCCTCATCCTCCTCTTACTCCCCAAGAGAAGAGGACTCCTCTTCCTCGTCCCTAGACCTAGCCACTCTGCTACCGTCCTTAATCCTTAAGACTTTTGTTTTGAATTCTCGCTTTGTCAAGTTCTTTTTTCCTCTTCCATTGGCTTAGGACAGTTCTCGACACAAGTGAAAAAAGACTCTCTCTCTCTCTCTCTCTCTCTCTCTCTCTCTCTCTCTCTCTCTCTCTCTCTCTCTCTCTCTCTCTCTTTCTTGAATTACACTTTCGTTTCTAACCGATATTAACCTGAGCTCAACTGTGAAAATGGGACGCCACTCAAAAAACAAAAAGGTTTTAAAGGGAGATGTTTTTAAAGGGAGATGTGATACAGTTGACTGAATATTACATCTCTGTTATAATTTTATGGTGATCATAGATAGTTTTTTTTTTTTTTTTTTTTTTTTAATTTTCTATATATGTTTCCATTGAGTGAATATCATATGTTAAACCCAGCTACTGTGCCAACGCTTACAGGTCTCTCTTTGAAGATGTTATAACAAAATATATGTTTTATATTTGCGGTAGACACTTTAATAGAAATAAAATGATATATTTTGACATCTTTTTACATAACCTTTTAGGCGAAATTTCTTTTAAATTATTTAAAAACTGTTCATCATAACTCCGTCTCTGCTTTTACTTACATTTATTAAATCATTTATGTTCATATCTATCAAATAAAGAATACAGTTGGACAAGAAACAATTAACAATTAACAGTAAGTTATGACTCTAAAGACAATAATTCTTGTTTTCCATAAATTATCTGTTCCTGAAAAGGGGAAAACAAGAATGAAATGGCCATCATCATCAACTGACACATTCGCTGAGTCAGCACAAACCGAGTCTCTCGATGCCTCACCTTTTCTTCTTCGTCATATCCTATATTTTTTATACTTAAGACTTTATTTGAATGCCTAAAAAAAAAAGAGAAAAAAAAAGAAGAGAGAAATTTGACTTTTGAGTTTCGTATGAGAAATTTGAAATTAAAATAACTTACCCAGATGGTTTTAATTTCCACAGATGTCATTGTTAG
>NC_090741.1:114903569-114921069 GCF_036898095.1 Palaemon carinicauda
AATAAGGTAAGGTAAGGCTCCGTAAGACCTTCGACATATCCTAATATTATATACTTAAATGAAAGAGAATAATAATTATGACTTGCTTGTTTCTAAAAATCCATTTGAAGCATCTAAAAAATTTAACCAAAAAATTCAAAAAAATATTTTGACATCAAGATGAACGTTTCTTCTTCTTGCAGATTTAAATGTTCACAATAATCTTTCCTTTCCTGGTTCATTCCGGCTGAAAGAACCAATTAACATTTGCTGTTTATTTGAGTACACAGTGTCACTGAAAATAACTCCTTTTGTGGATGTTTTGAAATGATGCGATCGTAGATAGGCTGGCTACAGCGAGATATCCCTTAACCTTCCGCCATCTTGGAAAGGGTTTTATAGCCCACCAGTAAAAGCTGCTCCATTTTGATGCATCTCATTGAAATTCGGGTAACTGCTCGCTTTAAAGTAGCTTACAGAGACTTGGCATACAAATTACATGTCATAAACACAGGTGTGCTCGCTCTCTCTCTCTCTCTCTCTCTCTCTCTCTCTCTCTCTCTCTCTCTCTCTCTCTCTCTCTCTCTCTCTCTCTCTTCAAAACCACCAAAATAGTATTTTTGAATAGAAGCCAACACTAATCTTGTACGAAATTTAATGTCCACTTACAAACAAAAAGAAACCCACACCGCGCGTGCGCATGGCACTTTATATGAGAAAAAGGTTGGTGGTGGGGTGGGGGTCGTATCCAGGTCCCTAAGATCACCCATGAAATTGGTTAGCGTATCATGAATGATGATACGGAAAGGAGAGTCTTTTCGTGGCATAAAGTTTAGTTAGGAGGAATATTATCTGCTCTCCTTTGGTTACAAAAATCTTTAGAAGGTCTTTCTATCTTAAGAAGAAATTTAATATACTTTTATTTAAGAGTTTCAAGGTTCTCCGGTGATTTACCGGATTAAATATTATTTGGGTCTGCTTTTCTTCTATCATTTTGAGGGATCCCATGTGCTCCCGTTCGGCTCTTCCAGCTAGGAATCGTATCCTGGTCGGGAATAATCATGATATAAATTGTTTATTTTCTTGGGACTCTCACAAAGAAACATTTGTTGTTCATCTATTTTTCATTTGTTAATCTTTACAATACCAAACTTCAAAAATTCAAAGTTGCAATAAATGGTTTTGTGTTGAACAGGCTGACATAAGTATTTTTATAGTTTATATATGACATATCTGTTTTGACGTTGTAACTGTTTTTAAAATGTTTTATTGTTAATTTGTTCTCAGCATTTATTTATTTCCTTATTTCCTTTCCTCTGTGGGTTATTTTTCCCTATTGTAGCTATTGGGCTTATAGCATCTTGCTTTTCCAACTAGGGTAGTAGCTTGGCTAGTAATAATAATAATAATTATAACAATTAGTATTCTAAAAATGCAGAAAGAGAGATTGCGTGAAATCCTCCTGTTATTAGATTTTTCTATTTTCTCACTGAGCAAACACATTGGTTCTACGTGTCTGTCCTTTTACCTTGTCTTGGTAATGTCAATAAAAGATGTGAAGACGATAAATTGCTCATTTTCATTTACTTTTTTTATTACTGTAACGATGAATGTGGTAAATTATCCACTTCCGGATATTTTTCCGTTTAGTTTCTCAATGATGCCAATTATAAATGTTTTCCTCCTTTGTCATTTCCTTTATTTTGTTAGCAATGCCCAAAACAGATTTTCTTTCCCGAGTCATAAGATAGAATCGAAAACCGAATCCCTGGAATGGAATATGAAAAAAGAGTGATCTTTGTAATGGAAGAGTTGCTTTGCACCTAAACTACTTTCTTTGTTTACAGTTCTAACCATATACCTTTGTTAGTGGTAGCCATCATCAAACATGCGCAAAACTGATCATTACCCACGCCCTCACTCCGCCAAGTTAAGATCTGGGAAGACCAGACAATGGATGATGAGCATGGAGTCCTTTATGCATTTCAAAACCCTCCTCTCCTGCAACACAAGGGTTGTAAGGTCATGTTTGCCAGTCTCCTGAAAACAGTTAAGGATTCAAGATATCGGGTTCATGACATTCAGGCGTAAACTTGTTGGGATATTTGCAAAAAAAAAAAAAAAATCTCCTAAAAGAAATAGGAAACTCGCAATTAAATACCCATCAATTTAACTGATAACAAAGAAAATTTTGTTTAAATTCTTAGTCTTTCGATGAGTCTCATCATAACACAATGAGATAAATGTACAAAAAATATTTATAAATTACATGACCTCCACCGTAGTCTGGAATACGGCTAAACACAAACATTGAACAAACTTGAAACAAGTGCTCTATCCTTTTATTCCCCCAAAAGATAATTTTCTTTACAGTCCTCTCAGTGGGGAAAGGTTTTCCACTCTTTGAAAAGTATTTTTGTGGCCTAACAAACCATAAATATTAAGGGGAAGAAGAAGGAGAAGAAGAAGAAGAAGAAGAAGAAGAAGAAGAAGAAATGAGGAAAAGAAGCGTCTGTAAGCGGTATTTGTTTTCTCTCGTTTTTTCCCTTCCTTTTTTCTCTCCCCCCTAAAAAAAAAAAAAAAAAAAAAAAAAAAAAAAAAAAAAAAACACGATTTTTCCTTTCCAGCTGTTCGTAATAAGTACATCAACGCCAAAGTTTCCTGTTATATTATTTGTTTGACTTCTATTTTTTTTATGTTTTACAAATTATAGGATTTCCATTTTACAGTGTCGTGAACTGGCCAAAAGACAATGAGCAAAGTGCATACCTGACAACATGAACGAAAATGAATTAATAAAAACCTTCGTTTAAATATTTGAATGTGACAAAGTGAAAGTGTATATTACTTGGTCATACACTTTTTGGTAATTAGTGCATTAGATAATAATTTTGTCAAATCATAATGTTTAAAACATCAAAAAGGTTGAAGATGTCATTATAAACATATTGATATTGATATTAAAAGTTAAGATTTTGAAGGTTTAAAATAGGAAAATAAAATTGTAAGAATTGGCTCTAATACATCTTCAATATGCGTTTATAATTTTCGACAAATTAAATGATAATAGATCTTGCTTGAACCAGATTGAAATTGTTTTATGTTGTAAAAATCTACCAAAAAAGCGTAAAAGTTCTAAAAAAATAAATTATTTGATGATATGAATATTAGAAAAATTTAATGCTTAACAGAAATAAATGCATAAATCATTTGATTTAACTCCTATGTAATTCATACATCCCTTTTACTATTTCACATATTTAATTATGAAATTATTTTATATAAGCAAGTAGACCTATTTTGGTTACTTATCCTATTTCAAATCATGTAATGTAATAAAGTTCAATGAAAAACCGAAAATAAAAAGATATCTTTTCTTGACTTTCTATTACCGGAGTCACCCGGAACCTGCCCCATTTCTCCTTCTCTGGTCTTTCGAATCCCATGAGACTAAATAGTGACACCACTTCCTAATATTTAAATAAATTCTACGTGCCTATAAGCACACGCCTGGGCTAAGTTCAAAGTCTCTCTCTCTCTCTCTCTCTCTCTCTCTCGCCCAGTTAATCCCTTTGTTGACCAGAGGAGTATTTACCTTAACATCGTAACTAAATGGTGACACCACTTCCTAATATTTAAATAAATTCTACGTGCCTATAAGTATACGCCTGGAATAAGTTCAAAGTCTCTCTCTCTCTCTCTCTCTCTCTCTCTCTCTCTCTCTCTCTCTCTCTCGCCCAGTTAATCCCTTTGTTGACCAGAGGAGTATTTACCTTAACATCGTAACTAAATGGTTTGATGAGAAAAACCATTGAGGTCTGTGTTATGTCCGAAGCTGGTTTTTAAATTCCTTAAAGAATTTCTTGTCAGCTGAAGAAAGGGTTTGCTTCTTTTTCTTATTTTTATTTATTCTCGAGACCATAAATAAATTCTGGATCTAAAATCAGGATTTTGTACAAGATATCTATTCAGTTTGGGATCATTCTTGTACATGTTTGATGTGGGAATAATTGTATCACCAGTTCAGGGGTCAAGGAATTCATGGAGCTTATACATATCTTATTAAAAATATATCTCCACATAAACTTCATAACACTAAGATAACCGAAGTACTCTTCTACACTCAATTATAGCAGAGTAAGTGTTCAATGGCTACTTTCCACTTTGTCGAGGTAGAAGAGACTCTTTAGCTATGATAAGCAACTCTTCCAGGAGAATGACCCTCCAACATGAATCCGTTGCTCTCCATTCTTGGGTAATACCATAGCTTTTATAATATGGTTTTCCAGTCATGGGTTAGAGTTTTCTTGCTTGAGGGTACACTCACGCACACTGTTCTATCTTTTTCATTATCTAATTACTGATAAAAACCGAACAGAATAAAATAGCTATTCTTGACTTTTGATTACCTGGATGACCAGAAATCTTCCCCTTTCCCAGTATCTATTCTTTCGAATCCCACCAGATTCAATAGTGAAACCACTGCCTAATATTTAAATACATATTACGTGTCTATCAGTATACGCCTGGGATAAATGACTCTCTCTCTCTCTCTCTCTCTCTCTCTCTCTCTCTCTCTCTCTCTCTCTCTCTCTCTCTCTCTCTCTCTCTCTCTCTCTTTGTTGACCAAAGGAGTATTTACTTTATCATCGTCACTAAATGGTTTGTTGAGGGGAAAATATCGAGGTCTATGTTATGTTCAGGAGAAGCTGGTTTCTAATTCTAAAAGAATTTCTTGTCCTCTGAAGAAAAAGCCCTTTTTTTTATTTCGATTTATTCTCCAGTACGAAGAATTCTTCACTCAAGTGGTTACCTACAGCATTGTCATTGTCCAATGGCTACTATCCCCTCTATAGAGGTAGAAGCGACCAACATGAATCCATTGCGCTCTGTTCGTGGGCAAAACTATAGCCCTTGTATTATCGTTTTCCACTGTCACCGGTTAGAGTTTCCTTGCTTGAGGGCCCACTCAGAAAATATTTTTCCTTATTTAATTTCCTCATGGGCTATTTTCTACGCTGGAGCCCCTGGGCTTATGACATCACTTTCTTCCAACTAGAATTATAGCTTAGTTAATAATAATAATAATAATAATAATAATAATAATAATAATAATAATAATAATAATAATTGAATGAATATATATATATATAAATATATATATATATATATATATATATATATATATATATATATATATATATATATATATATATATATATATATATATATATATATATATATATATATATATATAGTTTACTTATGTGTAAATGAGCGGGTTTTTTCGTTTGCCTGAGAGAGAGAGAGAGAGAGAGAGAGAGAGAGAGAGAGAGAGAGAGAGAGAGAGAGAGAGAGAGAGGGGGGGATATTTTTGATGTCTCAAAAACTTTTTAGTCCATCCGCTGACACTCCATTCTCAAGTTTTTCTTTCTCAGCAGAACTCAAGGTTTTTGACAGTTTTGTCATATAAGAGAGAGAGAGAGAGAGAGAGAGAGAGAGAGGAGAGAGAGAGAGAGAGAGAGAGAGAGAGAGAGAGAGGGTGGGTGTAACTTTTGCATCTTTACTTATCTAATTTTACTACATGTATTTATTAATTATATTGTGTTAAGACGGTCTATATTCGTAATGTTTCACGAGAGAAATTTGGTAACAAACTTGATTGTCCTCCATGATACAAAAAGAATGAGATTCATGACCCTTTTTTCTTTCTCAAACAATTTCATGCAGAATGAAGAAAGGGAACTGTGACTATTTATCATTTTCATCGAAATATGTTAAGGATATTCTGATCAGTATTAAGAAATAGGTCTTATCTTCGTTCAAGAGGCCTTTTTTTACATATGTGGTCGTAAGTGAGGTTTTTCCATGAGGATCATAGTCAGTGGACCATTATAACGTTATTTCATAGAGTGTATTATATTTGGGACAGGTACACAATGCTTAGCAGGAAGCCAATCGCCGGATACACTTAATTTCTTATTTGTAATTTCCGGAAGTGTTTTTGTCTCCCTTTAAAATATTTCACCGTGATTGATAAGTCAAAATAAGAAGAAGAAGAAGAAGAAGAAGAAGAAGAAGAAGAAGAAGAAGAAGAAGAAGAAGGGGAGTAATGGAGTAAAGTCGTTTGTGAATTACTTCTCAAAAAGTATTGATAAACCACGATAACAAAAATAAGAGTCAAAAGGGGTTGGGGGTGGGGGTGGGGAGGGGGGGGTGGCTGGATTATGAATCGCTTGGTTTTGTAGACGTTCCATCGGCCTTTTTTCCTCACTTTCTTTCACGAAAGTATATCTTCAATAGCAGGAAATAAGATAATAAATGAATATAATTAATAAAAGAAATAAAAGCAGGAATATAACAGTACACTCGTTTTGATATAAAGAGGCAAAACATCAATGTCCCAAAAAGTTAATGAAAAAATAGAAAAAAAGTCTTTCTGCTCATTAAAATCTCTCATTTGTAATAAAACAAAACAGTCTCATTACAAGTATGGATATTTATCTTTTTCTTTTCCCTTTCAACGAAGGGTAAGACAGATATTGTACTAAAAGAATAACAAAAGAGGATATTCGTTTATTCCCTGACGCTTTTCATTTCCACTCCTGTAATATCGTCGTTTCCTCTTTACGATCTCATCCCATTTCCTGTCATAAGAGAACTACGAAAGAGAACATTAGTTATGCAACGGCCCACCTCTTCGGCCCCCAAATACATTTCTCCCAGCCTTCATAATTTTCATGAAACGGATGGTTCTCTCTCTCTCTCTCTCTCTCTCTCTCTCTCTCTCTCTCTCTCTCTCTCTCTCTCTCTCTCTCTCTCTCTCTCTCTTCGTCCATCAGCAGTCTGCTTTCTGGGAGAATATTAGTTTAGGCCTTACCACCGGCGAGAATTTACACTCCTTTTCTCAGGCCACTCACGCGAGTCATTTTTAATAAAAGAACATAAGATGGCAGCACAAAATTGCTCCTTATTTCTATTTATTGATATAAGTCTATTGATTTACAATAAATCCTTGTTGTCGCTGATTAGAGTAAATAGCTCCAAATAAAATTAACCTTTCAATAATAGCGAGATTTCAATGAGACGAATATATTGGCCCCCTACCATTCTTCAGACTTGCTGCAACCCATACTAGTCTTCTAACTACCTGGTACATAATTCCCTGCTTATGGCAAGAGACGCTCTGAATCCTCTCCCTTTGGAGGCGTCCGTTCTAAGGACGGAGTTACAAGTATCCTTTGAAACATTGGGTCTTGAATTCTATCAGGAATAACAAAGTCATTAGACCAATAATACTGACATTAGAAATTTATGATTTTTTTTGGGGGGGGAGGGGGGGGCTAAAGAAAGAAGATTACTGCCGGGAGCTGAGGAACGGAATATGATAATCATTTTCAGTCTATTTAAAAAAAAAATGCACAGGAATTAGATTTATGTTGATGTTACAAGCAAATCAGAGAATAGATAACAAAAAGATGGTCGTGAATTCAACTTCTTATAATGGATTTACTTGGAATAGACTTAATAATCGTATTGACCTATGCAATCTATATAATTTCATTTCCAAACAAATAGATAGAGGATAGAAAAACGAACCAATGAAGAAGACAATTTTTCCAAGTTTGCAAGCTGGTTTAATTTCCTTCCGGGAAGATGAAACTTGTGAAACTTAGTAAGATGAATCTATGAGTAATTCCAGAAAGACGTGAATTATATTATAAAACATCATAAATAAATATATTAGTCTTATCTTGAATCTCTTTCAGTTGATACGTCATGTATCAAAAGTGTTTGTTTTTTATAAAAAAAAAAAACAACTGTGTACAATAGTTAGGTGAAGAACTGTTGCTTTTATCCGTGCAGGGACGATAACGGAAAAAAAAAAAAACCTAAGCTTGTCTTCACAAAGAAATCAAATTAATCAAATGCAAAGTAGGATATAATAACTAATGAGCCTTAAGATAAATCTTTGAAATTAATTTATATAAGCATTAATCCCTACTCGATAAGATAAGAACTGTCTTAATTGTTGTAGAGTGGCTTAGACTCTCAAGTTAGGGATTAATCGTTGCAGAGTATTCCTAAGTTTTCTCCTTCATAGAAATTCAATTGGAATCGTCAACATCTGGTAGATTTTCTTCAACAGATAAATCTAAAATGGAAAGTAGAATATCAGTTATAAGTGAAAGATTAAATGCTGAACACATACTTCTGCCGGCTGCCTTAGCGTCAATAACCACGGAAGTTGCGACGCCAGAGAGATTGTTAAAACAGCTCTGGTGGCTTTTGCACCTAATGAAAAACACTTATAATACAAAGAAATATCTAAAAGCAATTTGGCTTCTTCATCATCTCTCCCAAGCTCTTGACCTTCCTTGAACACGTGATTAGGCAGTTGATCAGTAGGTTATTTAATGGATATGTTTAAAAGACTGAAATAGAATAACAGGTTTTTTTTTTCTATAATGGTAAAGATATTCAGGATATGAATAGCATAGATTTGTATCGTTTATGTTTTTCTTTCCCCTTTTTACATAGTATAAGAGAGATATTGTGCAATAGGAAGAAGAAAAGAGAACTAAAAGATAAAAAATTAGTTATGCATCGGACCGCTAACTCTCTCTCTCTCTCTCTCTCTCTCTCTCTCTCTCTCCTCTCTCTCTCTCTCTCTCTCTCTCTGCAATTCACCTCTATCGCTCGCAGTTTGTTTGTCTGGTTAACAATAACGTCTAGGGCTCTAGGCGAAAGTCAACGGCTCTCTTCTCGTGACTTTTTCCTTCTAAACAAAGCGGCAGAAAAATAATTTGCTTCTAGATTTTTTTTTTTATATACATACTTCCTAATCATTTCGGCAAGCTGTTGAATTCTTTGAACATGTGAAGAGGAAGTAAGTCTGCGTTTAATAGATATATATACAAAGACTGATATAGAGTAACTCTTTTTTTTTATATATATTGGTGAACATATCAAGAATATAATCATTCTGTTATCAGAGTGTTTTATTATTATTATTAAAAAAAAAAGATTACCTGACAAATAATAACATCTATTCACATTTAAACTAAAATAATATATTTTTCATCATTAAATTTCAACTTAATGAGCTAAATTTTTCATGGCACTCCTGGTATAAGTAAGAGAGCATTGCACAAATCCCCATATTACACCTGGTGTTGGCCGAGTTTCAAGATGTGTACAACACGCGGAACGTAGGCCTAAAGTCCACTTGCTTCTTATTTCCCCAGCGGATAATTAATTGTCTTTATTGCCACGTTGGTAGAGGTGGTTTCTTGCCCTTTTGGTGGTATTTTCTAGTCCCTGATTACTATAAATACTTATGAAACAAAATAAGTTTGTTTCACTCATTCAGCTCTACGAAGTATTACGAGTGTTGATGTTTTATTTCCTAAAGCAAAAGAATTCATTCTATTGTTTATTATCATTTATTGAAACGTTCGAAGTAATTACCTTAAAAAAAGAAATCAAGAAATCATAGAATATCCCATGAGAATTCACATTTTTTTTACTGCTCTGAACATAATGAAAGATAGACATAAAGTTTGGCCCTATCCACTAAGACAATGGAACACCTATTTTCCCCTCCATTTCCTACAAATAATCTGCGATATAATCTTTCAAATCACGTAACCTTTTTTTTTCAAAAATTTTCAAAGACTTTTCCTTATGGGAAATTATCTCCCTAATGCTCTAAGGTTTTTTCTTTTTTTATGTCCCTCAATATTGAAAATGATTAACATTTGATTTCATGGGTTTATTGAGATGGTTATTAAGGTTATAATTTCTTCTGAATAAAAAAGACTATTACATAAATCACAACAAAGTAAATACATTAAAAAAGGTGGAAGTTATTTAAACCAAAGAAAGAAAGATATGTAAGAAAAAGAAAATGAATACATGAAAAATCCTCAAATATCTTCTAACTCTATCCACTAATAAGTCAAATATTATAATGACATCAGTATTTCCCTCACGTGTACCGAATAAAACGAGACTCTTAGTCCCAAGAGAGAAGATAACCTGGATGAAATAGTGGTCATTGATATTAATATTTGATAATGACACTTTTTGTTCATTTTCCTGCCTCAGTAATTCAAGAGCTTTCGTATACTATAAACCTTTGCCAAAGTCGAGTGATTCCCTTCCTCCTCGACACAGGTCTTGCTCCTTGTCAGTTATAAATAGAGAGTAATTCTGTATGATATGAAAGCTTCAAAATAGGTTTAATCCTTGTTTAAACTCTTGGTTTTTAAGACCTCGAAACCTGACAGAGTGTTCGGTATTTTCATCATCTGATTTTCCTAAAATAAATCCAACGTGAATTTTGTAATCAATGATATTTCAACGATGGAAACAGGGTTCTAGTTTTTGGTGAAGACTTTAATAGATATTCTGGACAACTTCTAGCTGAGTTCTGATATTACAAGCGCGTTGCAACCTGGATAAATCTTCTTCATCCTCACCACAGTTCCTGAAATAACTGTCTTGATTTGTCTACTTCAAAGTATCTTTCTCCATCCAACCCGTTCCATAATCTCTTCGTCTCCAACTACTCCTTCACTTCATCACGTTATCGAACCCTTTGCCTTTTTCACCAACTCTCCTCACCTATCACTACTACTGCATCTCTCCTTATTAGCTTTTATGTTGATTATCTCATATTTTTAATATCCATTACAAAATCAGCAATTCTCATAATTTCATCAATTGTTAAATGTTATCATTTTGGTTTCTGAAATCCACGTGAACATCCTAAATTTCTGTTCATTCTAGCTTTAGTTCTTTTCTCTTTGTAATGCTCATATTTCTGAGCCATCTATCATATCTGGATTTACTATGACTAGATTATTTGACCTATTTCTCTATCCTACACCCTCTCTGCTACCTAATTCAATTTCCCATAGGATGCTTTATAATATTTTCATCCCACATTCACACTCTCTATCCCGGCTTAAAGTTGATCCAAAGTATTTAAAAATCCTCTTATATGTTTATCGATGTTGGTGGAAGATAAAATTAACAATCGTAAACATATAGCGAAAGGGTACAGCTCTTGGTGTCCTATTTGCTAGGTTCGTAAAATACTCCTAACACTAGCCACATCAATTCAACCAGAAGTGAATACGTACCAGATTTCCCATCCACCCATTGTCGTGAAATGAAACCTGGAAATTCTTGATTGATAGACGAGAGACCGAAAATTCCGTAAGGACCATATTGTGACTAACTACATATTATTATTATTATTATTATTATTATTATAATTATTATTATTATTAATTGCTAAGCTACAACCCTAGAAAAAATAAAGCAGGATGCTATGAGCCCAGGGGCTCCAACAGGGGAAAATAGCCCAGTGAGGAAAGGAAACAAGGAAAAATAATATTTGTTAAGGAAACTACCAACACTAAAATACATATCTCCTATATAAACTATAAACACTTTAACATAACAAGAGGAAGAAAAATATGATAGAATAGTGTGCCCAAGTGTACCCTCAAGCAAGAGAACTCTAACCCAAGGCAGTGGAAGACCATGGTACAGAGGGTATGGCACTACTCAAGACTAGAGAACAATGGTTTGATTTTGGAGTGTCCTTCTCCTAGAAGAGTTGCTTACCATAGCTAAAGAGTCCATTCAACCCTTTCCAAGAGGAAAGTAACCACTGAACAATTACAGTGCAGTAACTCCTTAGGTGAACAACAATTGTTTGGTAATCCTACTGTTGTTAGGTGTATGGGTAGTGGAGAGAATATGTAAAGAATATGCTAGACTATTTGGTATGTGTATGTGTGTAGGCAGAAGGTAAAATGAACCGTAACCAGAGAGAAGGATCCAATGTAGTACTGTTTGCCCAGTCAAAAGACCCCAAAAAACTCTAGCGGTAGTATCTCAACGGGTGGCTGGTGCTCTGGCCAACCTACTGTGCACACACACACACACACACACACACACACATATATATATATATATATATATATATATATATATATATATATATATATTTATATATATATATATATGTGTGTGTGTGTGTGTGTGTGTGTCTGTTTGTGTGTGTAGGGATATGTGTGTGTGTAATGTCATGTTATACAACGCATATATATTTGATAATGTTCAGGTTCACGCCATAGTACTTTAAAAAACCATGGTCAATAAATCAAAAGAGCATATGTAAAGAATCATATCTAATTCACACATTCTGCGTTGCTTAAAGATATCTCCGATGATGTTCGTCTCTCAGTAAGTACCCCATACAAATAAAAAGGGGAACATTTGGTATAGAACAACAAGGCAGTTGTAAAGAATAACCTTTGGGAAATCTACAAATCCACTTGAAGTGCCATGAGACCTTTTAGAGAAATTGCTTCGCTGGCAGAAATCTTTGATAATGATCAAGATATTAGGAATTTTACTTTCACCCTTTATTCCTCATACTTTCCCTATTTGGTAGTCTACAGCCTCATTGTAACCCATTGCTCCCTATTTAGGTTTCTTGGTTTTTTTGTTTTTTTTTTCAATGTATGATTAATAATATGGATTTCTCTTTTGCAAAAGAAAATTTAATCAGTCAAAATAATACATATGTGTGGTTTTCTTTTGAATTGGTGAAGGAAAAAATATATTTTCATTTTCCTCCTTATTTTCATGACAAAGAAAAATATTTATTTCGTTTTCCGTTCCTACGTTCGAAAGAACACGTTTTGAACTTTTTTCAATTTCCATTACATATGAAATATGGGATTTTTTTTTTTTTTGCAAAAACATATATGCAATAAAACTACTGGCTCCATCCCATGCCAAGATGGGCTAAAAAGAGCTGATAACCATTTCAGGAATATCCGAAGAGGACCGTTTGGTGAGGAACACCTTCTTTAGTTTACCGTTCAGGAGTGAAAGTGGCTGGTTCACATAAATATATCCAGAATTATTTTTATTATTATTATTATTTGCTAAGCTATAACCCTAGTTGAAAAAGCAAGATGCTATAAGCCCAGGGGCCCCAGCAGGGAAAATACCCCAGCGAAGAAAGGAAACAATGAAAAATAAAATATTTCAAGATCGGTAACAACATCAAAATAAATATTTCCTATATAACTATAAAAACTTTAACAAACCAAGAGGAAAAGAAAGTCGATAGAATAGGGTGGCCGAAGGTACCCTCAAGCAAGAGAATTCTAAACCAAGACAGTGGAAGACCATGGTACAGAAGCTATGGCACTACCAAAGAGTAGAGAACAATGGTTTGATTTTGGAGTGTCCTTCGCCTAGAAGAGCTGCTTACAATAGCTAAAGAGTCTCTTCTTCCCTTACCAAGAGGAAAGTAGCCACGGAACAATTATAGCGCAGTAGTTAACCCCTTGGGTGAAGAAGAATTGTTAGGTAATCTTAGTGTTGTCAGGTGTATGAGGACAGAGGAGATTCTGTAGAAAATAGGACAGACTATTCGGTATATGTGTAGACAAAAGGAAAGAACCGTAACTAGAGTAAAGAGTCCAATGTAGTACTGTTTGGCCATTCAAAGGACCCCGTAACTCTCTAGCGGTAGTATCTCAACGGGCAGCTGGTGCCCTGGCCAATCTACTACCTAGAAACAACACGAAACAACGTGTTTCCAGCTTGTTCTTAGGCTTGTAATTTTCTTTCCGCATCATTTTCGATTAAAAAAAAAAATTAATTGTTTTTCGCATGTAAGGTAAAAACCTTTTTCATGAAAATGATTACTTACAATTTTGGTCCGTAAACGTATCAACAAATTTAGAGCAATATAATAAAACGTTTCTATATTATATACAGATGGTTTTCCGTTTTCTTCAACTATTACTAACTATAATAGTTTCTCTATTGTTAGCAAATAATACTTATAGTCAAATATTTATGGATGAGTAAAAAGAAGAAGAAGAAAAAAAGTACATTACATCATCCTACCGCTAGAGAGTTACAGTGAACCCTCGTTTATCGCGGTAGATAGGTTCCAGACGCGGGCGCGATAGGTGAAAATCCGTGAAGTAGTGACATCATATTAACTATTTATTTAACAAGTATATTCGGACTTTTAAAACCTTCCCTTGTACGTAGTACTATTAACAAACCACCCTTTAATGTACAGAACACTTAATGCATGTACTACAGCACCCTAAACTAAAACAGGCACAAATATTAAAGGCGATTTTATATCATGCGTTTCCTAAACACCTAAAAAGCATGATAAAAAATGGCAACCAATGTTTTGTTTACGTTCATCTCTGATCATAATGAAGAAACAAACTCATTTAGTGTACAGTACACATATATGTATAGGTTAGTTTTTGCATCGATTATATTGATTATACAGTACTGTACTGTATGTTGATTTGTTTATTACCAATGTTTTAGTTTACGTATTTTTCTTAGGACTTCCAAATGAAATGTTTTTCTTTATGACGCCACCTGAAACGACGGCGAGTACGCTCAGTAAACAACCACGCTCAGAACAAACAAGGCATTTAACGCGCATGATGATAGTGATAAATAATGATACAGTACATACAGTATTTACAGTAAAAGCATTTACAAAATAT
The DNA here is from genome assembly GCF_036898095.1 of Palaemon carinicauda. Classification (NCBI taxonomy): domain Eukaryota; kingdom Metazoa; phylum Arthropoda; class Malacostraca; order Decapoda; family Palaemonidae; genus Palaemon; species Palaemon carinicauda. Next base: position 114,918,131 of record NC_090741.1, read on the forward strand.
GTTACCTTACAAATATAAATTATACAGTATTGTACGTAGCAAAGCAGGAAAACAATTTACGAGAGAGAAAGAGAGAGAGAGAGAGAGAGAGAGAGAGAGAGAGAGAGAGAGAGAGAGAGAGAGAGAGAGAGAGAGAGAGAGATTGTTTTACGTACGTAAATGTAAATTTTAAACAAAAAAAATATGATAGGTTACAACATGTAGACTTTTAAAACCTTCCCTTTAACTTAATGCATACAGTACGTACATTACTAAACTATAAAACAGGCAGTAAGAATATTAAAGTAAAAAATAAAGATTGTTACTGTACTCACCACGAAAGAAGTTGAAGAAAAATTTGAATGGTGATGGCGATGAATTTGCTGCACAGTAGAAATGATGATGATGAAGCTGATGATGTGTTCTACTGTGCAGCCAATGATAGTATTTTACGTCTCTTCAGACGGAGGTGTCTTTTCCTGGGACACCTCTTCAACTTCTTCCTGGGAAACTTCAATTTCTTCCGAAGGCGTACTAGCAGGAGGAACTGGCTCTTTTTTGCGAGGTTGGAAGAACATTGTGATCGGAAGTTGTTGCCGCTGCTTCTTTTTTCGATCCAAGAGCATTTTGTAGGGAGTCATTATGTCATCAACCTTGTTGCAGAATTGCATCGAGCGAACCATATCCTCGTCCCACTCTTGCAACATTTCTTTCAACTCCTTCGCGTGGTTGCAGGCCTTGGCAAGCCGTTCTAATGTTAAGCCCGTTTCTTCGACATTTTCTTGGGTCTCTTCCTGGGTATCACTCTCTTCCTCACTTGCCGATTTCGTCAGGTCTTCGAGGTCTGTGTCAGTTAGGGGCTGGGAATGGCAGTCCAACAACTCGTCGACGTCTTCAGTCGTCATGTCGCCAAACCCGTCACCTCCAATTATGGCAGCCAACTGCACAGATTTCCGTATTGCAGATTGTTGGATTTCCGACGGAGTAAATCCCTTGTCGTCGTAAACAATATCGGGCCACAACTTCTTCCAGCTCGCATTCACGGTTACAGGTTTCATCTCTTGAAGTGCCTTCTGAATATTCTGCAGGCACGTGGCTATGGTGTACTGCCGCCAGTACACCTTCAAGTTAAAATCTTCATCCTCGTCATCTTGGGCAGCATCCACACACGCAACGAGGTCCGCCAAGGTATTCTTCGTGTAGAGGGCCTTGAACGCCCTGATAACCCCCTGGTCCATCGGTTGAATCAATGACGTGGTGTTGGGTGGCAGGAACTCAACCTGAATGCCCTCATGCGACAGGTCAGTTGCGTGTCCACCAGCGTTATCCATAAGGAGAAGGATCTTGAATGGCAAGCCCTTCTCTAAGAGATATTTACTGACTTGCGGGATAAAACACTGGTGGAACCAGTTGGAGGTCAGCATCTTCGTAATCCATGCTTTTTGATTATGCATCCAGTACACGGGAAGGAGATTCTTATTTTTATTTTTCAAAGCGCGAGGATTTTCCGACTTATAAATAAGCCCCGGCTTTAACAAAAATCCAGCAGCATTGCCACACATCACGAGGGTAACGCGATCCTTGAATGCCTTAAAGCCAGAGGCTTTGGCTTCCTCTTTGAACAGGAAAGTTCGCGACGGCATTCTCTTCCAAAACAAGCCAGTCTCATCCATATTAAAGACTTGTTCCGGCTTGTATCCACCTTCGGCGATAATATTCTTGAACGTCTGGTTCACGTAAGTTTCAGCAGCGGCAGTGTCAGCGGAAGCAGACTCCCCATGCAGGGAAACGCTTTTCAGGGCGAAGCGTTTCTGAAACTTCGCGAACCATCCTTTGCTTGCGGAAAAACGTTTCTGAGGGTGGGAATCAGTGGATGTCCCTGGTTGAGGATCATCTGCATCATCATCCTCTTCAGCATGGTTGCCGTCGTCGTCTTTAGGTTCCTTTGCAGCAAAATTCTCATATAAACTCAAAGCCTTTGTTTGGATGGTGTTCGTATCCAACGCTATGTTCTTCTTCCGGCAGTCGGCAATCCACACAGCTAAAGCACCTTCCATGCGTACGATCGTTTTATTACGCGTTGTAACGACTCGCTTCGCTGATCTGCTAAAGGTGATTGCAGCCGTCTTTCTAATGTTCGCCTCGTCCTTTTTGATATAGCGAACGGTGGATTCGTTGATGCCAAAATGGCGGCCGGCGGCCGCGTAACTTCTACCATCTTTTAACATGTCGAGAAGCGTAACCTTCTCAGCTATCGTCATCATCCTTCGGTGGCGTTTAGGCTCACTACCAGCCTTAAGAGAAGCAGAACGCTTGGGAGCCATTACAGTAGGATTTACATACAGTACTGTAACAAAAAGTTCAACTTAAAAAGGTCGCACACAGCACAGATTAAACTTCACAAATTTAAGAACGTCTACTCAGCGATACGCGGTAACAGAGAGTGAACGATCCAGCCCCGCGAGAACTTTGATGCTGCGGGTAGGAGATGCGGGGCAAAACACCAATCACAGGCTAGATAACAAAACTTGAGTTCTGATTCGTCATCTATCAGCGCTTGAACCAATCACAACCCGTCTTACAGTACTATGATGCGTTGGTTACCTACTCATAGAAGATGCCCCGCGCATACTGAACGTACGTAGATTAAGTACAATACCGTAATAATAATAATAAATAATGATAATAATACTGTACAGTAATAATAATAATAATAATGATAATAATAATAACAATAATAATTTTATTAACAACAACAACAATAATAATAATAATAACAATAATAATAATACAGCTTTACGTACGCTATTTTACGCCTCTCTCTCTCTCTCTCTCTCTCTCTCTCTCTCTCTCTCTCTCTCTCGTACGCTTATTCGAAATGTGATTTTTGCAACAAAGAATATTATTGGATGCAGTACTGTACTACGTACGTATACATACAAAAGATTCATGGAAAAGAA
>NC_090741.1:114936069-114941069 GCF_036898095.1 Palaemon carinicauda
CAGTGGCCAAAAAACGTGTAAGTAGGCCATCGCTTGTGGCGGTGGCCTCCCATGTTTCTAATCTTTTCTTTTTACAGGATGCAGGAACGGGAGTGCGATTTTTGGTAGACATGGGTGCTTGTCGTTCTCTTTTGCCAAGGAAACTCTTCAAGGCACGACGTAGTCTGTCTACATCTGCCGACGTCCGATTGGTAGCTGCCAACGGATCTGCGATACCCACCTACGGTTATGAGAATCTCACATTATCGTTCGAAAACGGTAAATTCAATTGGAAGTTTCTCGTTGCTGACGTCAAAATGCCAATCCTCGGTGCAGATTTCCTCTCTCATTTCCACCTTCTGGTCGATGTCGCCCACCGACGATTGGTCAACGCAGACTCGTACTTGTCGACACCTCCTAAACCCACCCCCTCTAACCTTGCTCTCCACATCAGCGCACCCACGGATGCCTACGCCCACATACTCACGTCGTACCCAGAAGTTTTCCGTCCAGTACTTTGCCAAACGCCCACGGTTCCTGCCAAGCACGGTATTTATCACCATATCAAGACGACGGGACCCCCAGTCTTCGCAAAATTCAGACGTCTGGCACCGGAACGATTGGCAGTCGCCAAACAGATGTTCGCCGAAATGGAGAAAATGGGCCTTTGCCAAAAGGCCTCCAGCCCATGGTCGTCACCCTTACACATCGTTCTGAAGAAAGACGGCTCCCTCCGTCCGTGGTGGGATTACAGGCACCTGAACATGCAAACAGAACCGGATCACTACCCCCTCCCAAACATTGCCGATGTGACCTCCTACCTGCAGAAAGTGAAGGTTTTCTCTACGCTCGAACTCCTGAAGGGGTATTATCAGGTGCCTATGAACCCAGAAGACATCCCCAAGACCGCCATCACCACTCCGTTTGGTACATACACCTTCAATTACTCCTGTTTTGGCCTTCGTAATGCTGGGGCAACGATTTAACGTATCATGGATGGCATCTTAGGGGACCTCCCTTTCTCTGTATCTTATGTGGACGACGTACTTGTGTTCTCCTCCTCAAAAGAGGAACACCTCCGTTACCTGCGCATTGTGCTAGACCGCCTGCAACAAAACGGCCTTGTAGTCCGGTACGACAAGTGTACCTTTGGCGCCAATGAAGTGTCGTTCTTAGGGCACCGTATCACTCCTGGAGGAGTCCATCCCCTCCCTGAGAAGGTAGCAGCCGTTCAGAACTTCCCCGCGCCCTCGACCGTCAAAGCTCTGCAGGAATTCTTGGGCATGATCAACTATTATCACCGTTTTCTGCCAGCCATTGCCGCCACTCTTGCTCCCCTCTACGCCTCCCTCAAGGGCAAGCCAAAGGACCTGAAGTGGAGTTCCCTTCAAGAAGCAGCCTTCTGCAATGCATAGAAAGCCCTATCAACTGCTGCGGCTCTCACTTTTCCTATCCCACACGCCATTCTCCTTCTCTCCACCGATGCCAGCGATGTCGCTATTGGTGCAGTACTCGACCAGGTGGTCAAAGGCTCGCCCCGCCCATTGGTCTTCTTCAGCAGAAAACTGTCCAAGGCAGAATCAGGTTATTCTACCTTCGATCGAGAATTGCTGGCGGTGCACTTGGCTGTCCGTCACTTTCGCCATTTCTTAGAAGGTACGCCCTTCGTCATTCGCACAGACCACATGCCTCTGGTGCACGCCTTCACTCGACAGTCTGACGCCTGGTCCGCCCATCAACGCCGACATCTCTCCGCCGTGGCTGAATACAATTGCACCCTCCAATACATCCCTGAGAAAATGAATCCCGTTGCCGATGCCCTGTCAAGAAACACATTGGCTGCCGTTCAACTGAGATTGGATTACAACGCCCTGGCTGAAGCCCAACGACAGGATCCAGAGTATCAAGCTTGTAGGACATCCTGCACGTCCGTCCGTTGGGAAGATTTTCCCCTCGAAGACTCCAACACCACCCTCCTCTGTGACGTCAGTACTGGTAGACCGCGACCTTGGATTCCTGCTCCAATGCGCCGACAGGTGTTTTATTTCATTCACGGCCTTTCACATCCCTCGTGCCGTTCTACTGCACAGCTGCTGAAGGCAAAGTTCATTTGGCACTCCATTTCTAAGGATGCTAAGGAATGGGTCCGCGCCTGTACTTCTTGCCAAACTTCCAAAGTACATCGACACACGGATTCAGGAGTATGCACCTTTCCTCAACCTCAGCGTCGTTTCGCACACATTCACGTCGACGTTGTAGGCCCCCTACCCACATCATAAGGACATCGTTACCTGTTTACCGTCATCGACCGCTCCACTCGTTGGCCTGAAGCCATTCCCATGGAAACTGCAACGTCCGCCTCATGTACATCTGCCTTACTCTCTGGATGGATTTCAAGAATCGGTATCCCTGAGCATATTACTTCTGACAGGGGAACCACTTTCACCTCTCAATTGTGGACGTCATTAGTGAATCTCCTGGGCATCACCCTACATCAGACATCAACCTACAACCCCGCTGCCAATGGAATGGTTGAACGTTTTCATCGCACCCTCAAATCAGCTTTGATGTCCCACTGCAAGGATTGCAACTGGTTTACTCAGCTTCCCTGGGTCCTCCTGGGACTAAGGACCACTCCTAAAGACGCCCTCGACGTCTCGGCAGCTGAAATGGTGTATGGCGACCCGTTGGTCGTCCCTGCCGAATTTTTCCTTCTACAACCTCCTTCGACGATCTCCAGCGCATATGTCACGTCGTGGGAAAATTTACTCCGTGCCGCCAGACTTACAAGCCCCCAGCGAAGCATCACATACCAACGGACTTGCACTCTGCAACGCACGTCTTCCTGCGCAACGACACTAGCAAGCCACCACTAACGCCCCCTTACACGGGCCCTTTCCTTGTGATCCGACACAGTCCGAAAGCATTCCTACTAAACATTCGGGGGAAAGAATACTGGATCTCCATTGATCGTCTAAAACCTGCTTATCTTCTGCCAGATGATCCGCCTACAGTTCGCCTCTCTAGATCAGGGCGCCCTATTTAACATGTACAGTATGTCATTTTTGGGGGGGAGTCATGTACCAACCGTGTGTCACACAATTGTACATAATTATTTTGTATATATTATGCTTCTATCTGCGCTCTTCCATCGCACTAAAAAGAACCTGAATGATCATGTCTCCAGTTTTGCTCTGAACATTGTCTGTCTCTCGAGCATGTTATGTCCTGTTGCCTTGAGGTTTTGTATATAAAGAAGAGTGTTCCTTAATAAACAACTTAGTTGATTGCATCCTTCCTTTGAGTTTACAACCCTCACTCGGCACCGTCACACGTAAATACGGCAGCGTAAAACAACACAAATGAAACATGAAACTCCAGAGGGTTAATGAAACTTGTACTCAATACGAAAGTTGGAAAGATAAACAAAAGATTACCTGGCAAACATCATAAAATTTAAGACATTTTGTGAACAAACAAAATAGGAAACGATTCATACTATACAAAACTAGTAAAACCTTTACAATAGAGCAGCACAATCCTGTTATTTTTTTTTTCACTACTTGTTATTCAAGTCGTATACAAGAGAATGATGAACAGGCCTCACCCTCATGGATGTGACTAAATGATGAATGAGATGGAAAAACAAGATGAAACTATTTAGAAGAATTATTTGTATTGTAAATGTGACGGAACAAGAGATGAAAGAGGCAGAAACTGAGATAATCGCAGTTGTTGGAGATTACTAGCGTAAGTGATAGCACGAGTTGGAGGGTTTAGAGATTTCTTGATTAGTGTTTATAAAAGCGAATAGTGGAATAAAAAGAATAAGACTTAAGATGATTGGTAGATGGAAAGGAAGAATTAGTACAAATGTCATGGATGTGAATATCTATTTTCTGTTAACCCACTTCTTTCAAAATATAGGAAAAATACGTCATTGATTCTTTTCGTGATTTACATGTTTGCATATTTACAGATTTACAATGCGTTGCTGATAAGATTATCATAGTTTATCAGATTATGCTAAGCCTTCTCGCTGACGCAATAGAAAACACTTTTCTAACTCATATAGCTCACAAAGCTAACTTTCTAAAGTAGACGTATTGGGCAAACCCTTATAAAACTACCGTGTCTTTCCTCATCACTAATTATACGATGACATTCACAAATATTAACTTGAACAGATATTCAAAGACCAATTGTTACTCATCTCATACACGCTATAGGGGAAACGAGACTTGCTTGTCAGGATGGATGAATTTGAATTCCATCATCACGCTGGAAAGATATAATTTTCCTTCCATTTAACAATATATTCTACTTTACTCAGTTTTCCTTTCTTGTGTTTCAATATAATATATTGTTTCGCGTGTGACAAATATGATTTACTTTGTAATAGTTCCTAATAAGCTTAACACACACTCATTTGAATATCAATAATTAAAGCTGAAATGTTTACCGTCTCCAAAATGGAAATTTAGACATCAAAAATAAGTTTTGAAATATTTTATATTTCTAAATTCTTTCCTTCATTCTCTGACCACTGAACAAATAGGTAGGTGATATAGGCTTGGAGATTATAAGAATTACCCTTGTAGTACTATATTAATATATTTGACACACGTATCTGTGACAAGTACTATATATGTAACAGAAACACTGTGTACTGGAATTTCGAACAAAATGAGTAACACCAATATTTAGAAAAAATATATCGTATAACATCGTAAAAAATCTAAAGGAACGAATACTGCGAGAAATTTCATATCCGATTACATGAATATCGAATAATGGTTGACATCTATATCTTATTAAAAGAAAAGTCTTTCGTAGAACAGAAATATAATTACTGAAGGCTTTCCCAGCAGTGGCAAATGGACATCTTTGTGCTCATTATTACACAGATGGGAAGCTTCATGTTCTCCAAACATCGTTTCCATTTCCATCGCCTTTCAGGGAGATTCAATACTTACTTTGCATGCAAATGTGAATTTGAAGGCTTGCAGGCTGATAAACAA
>NC_090741.1:114946069-114968569 GCF_036898095.1 Palaemon carinicauda
GGCTTTTGCTTGGTTTCAGTGCGCAGAAGTCCAGTTTCGCATCAATGGCGTGACTCGCTCAACCACCAAAGCAGATTGTGTTCTTGTAATGATACCCGAGGACACCTTCCCGGAAATATCAGACTGGCTTTGTGAACAAGGAGACACCCCAATAGCGTATGACGCACTCAAAACATACCCTCTGGAGCAGTACTCGCCGTGACCAGCCGCCCGTAATGCAAAGCTTTTTCAGCTCTCGCAACAACCGTTGGGGGACCAAAGGTCTTCGCTTGCCCTAAGGGAAATGACCCGTATCGCTCGCATTCAACCTGCCGCAGACGGCTCTCCTTGTAAGGTGAACCTATTTCGTGACCTTTGGATACGCCGTTTATCCGGACCTATATGCGCTGCCATACCCGAAGTCGATAGTTTACCCATAAAGGACTTGATGACCAAAGCCGACGCCCTTATGGAAAGCCACTTAAAGACCTCCATCAACGCTTACACCCGTGACGAAGAGGACGCCTATTCTACTTCAACCAAAGCTGACGTGAATGCCGTAGGACATACACGCCTACCCCGTGACGTGCCAAAGCGGTGACAAAGCCACCCACCTCCCACCACCCACCACTCGCTCGCGCCCCAACCAACGACTTCTACAGCCTCTTACTACCTCCCATCCACCGCAGTTTTGGTAATACCTCTTCAGATTCGGGGCAACCGCAAAGAAATGTGACAAGGATTGTCAGTGGCCAAAAAACGTGTATGTAGGCCATCGCTGGTGGTGATGGCATCCCGTGTTTCTAATCTTTTCTTTTTACATAATGCAGGAACGGGCGTGCGATTTTTGGTAGACAAGGGGATCTTGTCGTTCTCTTTTGCCAACAAAACTGTTCAGGACACGACGTAGTCTGTCTGCCGACGTACGCTTGGTAGCTGCCCGTGGATCTGTGATACCTACCTAAGGCTACGAGAATTTCACATTATTGTTCGGAAATGGTAAATTTATTTGGAAATTTCTCGTTGCTGACATCACATTGTCAATCCTCGGTTCAGATTTCCTCTCTCATTTCCACCTACTGCTCGATGTCGCCCGCCGACAAATGGTCAACTCACACTCGTACTTGTTGACATCTCCTCAACCCGCCCCCTCCAACCTCGTTCTCCACATTAGCCCATGGATGCCTACGCCCACCTCCTTACGTCGTATCCAGAAGTTTTCCGTCCATAACTTCACCAAACACACACGGTTCCTGCCAAGCACGGTATTTATCACCATATCAAGACGACAGGACCCCCAGTCTTCGCAAAATTTAGACGTCTGCCACCAGAACGATTGGCAGCCGCCAAACAGACATTCGCCGAAATGGAGGAAATGGGCCTTTGCCAAAAGGCCTCCATCCCATGGTCGTCACCCTTACACATCGTTCTGAAGAAAGACGGCTCCCTCCGTCTGTTCAGGGATTACAGGCGCCTGAACATGCAAACAGAACCGGATCACTACCACCTCCGAAACATTGCCGATGTGACCTCCTACCTGCACAGAGCGAAGGTTTCCTCTACGCTCGACCTCCTGAAGGGGTATTATCAGGTGCCTATGAACCTAAAAGTTGTACCCAAGACTGCCATTACCATTCTGTTTGGTACATACACCTTCAATTACTCCTGTTTTGGCCTTCGTAATGCTGGGGAAACGTTTCAACGTCTCATGGATGACATCTTAGGGGACCTCCCTTTCTGTGTATGTTTTGTCAACGACATACTTGTGTTCTCCTCCTGAAAAAAGGAACACCTCTGTCACCTGCGCATCGTGCTCGACCGCCTGCAACAAAACGGCCTTGTAGTCCGGTACGACAAGTGTACCTTTGGCGCCAACAAAGTGTTGTTCTTAGGGCACAGTATCACTCCTGAAGGAGTCCATCCCCTCCCTGAGAGGGTAGCAGCCGTTCAGGACTTCCCCACGCCATCAGCCGTCAAAGCTCTGCAAGAATTCTTGGGCATGATCAACTATTATCACCGTTTTCTACCGGCCATTGTCTCCAGTCTTGCTCCCCTCTACGCCTCCCTCAGGGGCAAGCCAAAGGACCTGAAGTGGGGTCCCCTTCAAGAAGCGGCCTTCTGCAATGCGAAGTAGGCCTTATCAACTGCTGCGGCTCTCACTTTTACTCTCCCATATGCCCCTCTCCTTCTCTCCACCAATGCCAGCAATTTCGCAATTGGTGCAGTACTCAAACAGGTGGTCAACGGCTCACCCTGTCCAATGGCCTTCTTCAGCAGAAAACTGTCCAAGGCAGAATTGGATTATTCTACCTTCGATCGCGAATTGCTGGCAGTGCACTTGGCTGTCCGTCACTTTCGCCATTTCTCAGAAGGTGTGCCCTTCGCCATTCGCACCAACTACATGCCTCTGGTGCACGCTTACACTTGACAGTCTGATGCCTGGTCTGCCCGGCAACGCCAACATCTCTCCGCCGTGGCTGAATACAATTGCACCCTTCAATAGGTCTCTGGAAAAATGAGTCTCGTTGCCGATGCACTGTCAAGAAACATGTTGGCTGCTGTTCAACTGGGATTGGATTACAACGCCCTGGCTGAAGCCAATCGACAGGATCCAGAGTATCAAGTATGTAGGACATCCTGCACGTCCCTCCATTGGGAAGACTTCCCCCTTGAAGACTCCAACACCACCTTCCTCTGTGACGTCAGCACTGGTAGACCACGACCTTGGATTCCTGCTCCCATGCCCCGGCAGGGGTTTGATTTCATTCACGGCCTTTCACATCCCTTGTGCCGTTCTACTGCACAGCTGCTGAAGAAGAAGTTAATCTGGCACAGCATTACTAAGGATGCTAATGAATGGGTCCGCGCCTGTACTTATTGCCAAACTTCCAAAGTACATCGACACACGGATTCAGGAGTGGGCACCTTTCCTCAACCTCAGCGTCGTCTCGCACACATTCACGTTGACGTTGTAGGCCCCCTACCCACATCACAAGGACATCGTTACCTGTTTACCGTTATTGACCGCTCAACTCGTTGGCCTGAAGCCATTCCCATGGAAACTGCAACCTCCGCCTCATGTACATCTTCCTTACTCTCAGGATGGATTGCAAGATTTGGTATCCCTGAGCATATTACTTCTGACAGGGGAACCACTTTCACCTCTCAATTGTAGACATCATTAGCGAATCTCCTAGGCATCACCCTACATCTGACAACGGCCTACAACCCTGCTGCCAATGGAATGGTTGAACGTTTTCATCGCTCCATCAAAGCAGCTTTGATGTCCCGCTGCAAGGATTCCAACTGGTTAATCAGCTTCCCTGAGTCCTCCTGGGACTAAGGATCACTCCTAAAGACGCCCTCGACGTCTTGGCAGATGAAATGGTTTATGGCGACCCGTTGGTCGTCCCTGCTGAATATTTTCCTTCTACAACCGACTTCGACAATCTCCAGCGCATACGTCACGTCGTGGGAAAATTTACTTCATGCCGCCAGACTTACAAGCCCCCAGCGAAGCATCACATACCAACAGACTTGCACTCTGCAACGCACGTCTTCCTGGGTAACGACACTAGCAAGCCACCGTTAACGACCCCTTACACGGGCCCTTTCCTTGTGATCCGATGCAGTCCTAAAGCATTCCTACTAAACATTCGTGGCAAAGAAGACTGGCGCTCTATTTAACATGTACAGTATGTAATTTTTAGGGGGGGGAGCCAAGTACCAACCGTGTGTCACACGAAGGTACATAGTTCATTTTGTGTATATATTATCCTTGTATCTTCGCTCTTCCCTCGCACTAAAAAGAACCAGAATAAACATGTCTTTTTTTCTCATCTGTAACAGTGTCTGTTTTGGATCAGGAAATTTCTTGTTGCTTTGAGCATTTGTATATAAAGGAGAGTCTTCTATAATAAACTCACTTAGTTGCTTTCTTACTGTCTTTGAGTCTGAACCTTCTCTATGCCCGTCACAATATACAAGCCGATCTGAGTAAGAAGGTCACAGAAATTTTAACAAAATAATGCATGAACAGGCATGGTTAAATGGGTTATTATCAGCGTGGAAGGAGAACGATATATACAAAAAAACAGAAATACTGTTACAGAGCACGATCATGTGCTGGACATGGCTCCCCACCTAAGAAAAAAAAAAAACATAAATATGAAATAGGTTCCCTGCTATGAAGAGGTGTACTGTAGGCTGGTCATCTTAAAGAAAATATGCGGGTTTAAGGTGACAAATAGAGACCTAGTCTTATTTGCTCTGAATGGTATGTAAGAACGATTTGGTAGTTCGACGGATCACAAGGGAATAGCTTGTGTAAGTGGGTGTTAGTAGGAGTTTGCTGGTGTCCTTAGGCAGAAAACGTGCATTGTCTTGTGCAAATCTGTCGGCATTTGTAACTTCACTGGGAGCCTGTAAGCCATGTGGTGTGTAGTAAATTTTCCCACAAAATGACGTAGGGACTGGAGATTGACGGAGGAGGTTATCAGTGAAAATAATTCAACAGGGACGACCAACAGGTCTCCATACACTATTTCAGATGCCGAGACATCCTAGGTGTCCCTAGGAGTGATCCTTAGTCCTAAGAGGATCAAAGAAAGCTAAGTAACCAGTAGGAGAAATAGCATCGAGACATCAAAGCTGCGTTAATGTGCGATAAAGACGTTCAACCATTCCATTGGCAACATCGTTGTAAGCGATTTTCTAATGTTGGGTGATGGTAGAAGATGTATGTAATAAAGAGGTAAAAGTGGTACCTCTGACAGAAGTAATATGCCCGTGGATGCCCAATCTCACTATTCACCCCAAGAGAAAGGCGGATGTACAATGCAGTTTGCAGGCGGATGGTTGGAGGCCAACGAGTGAAAGGATGAATGACGGTAAACAGGTGAAGATGTTCTTGTTATGTGGGTTGGAGACCTACTACATTTACGTGATTCTAGCAAAATGAGGCAGAGGCTGAGGAAACATGTCCCTCATCAATGTACATTTGAAATTTGGCATGAAGTACAGGCGCAGACCCAATCTTTATCATCTTTATTAATGCCGTGCGAAATGAACTTCGTCTTCAGCAGCTGTGCAGTAGATTGGCGTCATGTGAAAGGGCATGAATGAAATCAAACGCCTGTTAGCACTTGGCAGCAGTAACTAAAGTCATTGTTTACCAATAATGACTTTACAGCTCAGGGTGGCATTGGAGTCGTCAAGGGTGACGTCTTTCTAATGGAGGGATGTGCAGGCTGTCCTACATGCTTGGTACACTGGAACATTTTGCTGGACTTCTGCCAAGGCATTGTAATCCAATCCCAAGTAAATAGCGACCAATGTGTTTCTTGATAGGGCATTGACAACGGGATTCATTTTCCCAGGGACTCGCTGAAGCACACAATCGTCTTCTGGGTTAATGGGCACCTGGTAATACCATTTCAGGAATTCGAGTGTTGAGAAAACTTCACTCTCTAAATAGGAGGTCACGTCTCCAATGGTTGGGAGAGGGGTAGTTATCTGGCTTTGTCTGCATGTTTAGACACCTATAATCACCAGAGGGGCATAGTGAGCCATAGTTCTTCAGGACGATGTGCTAGGGCGATTAGGATAGGTTTGAGTTGGCCTTTCAGCAAAGGCCCATTTCTTCAATTTTGGTAGACGTATTTTTAGCAGCTGTCATATGGTCTTGTTTCCGACGCCTGAAACTGGCAAAAACTGTGGCCCACGTCATCTTGATATGGTGATAAATACTGTATTTGGTGGGAAACATGGGTGTTCGGCGAAGTTCTGGATAGAAGATTTCTGGGTACGACGTGAGGATGTGGGTGTAGGCATCCAGGGGTGTGCTGATGTAAAATGTGATTTCGTAGGGGGCTGGTTGGAGAGGTGGGTGACATACACCAGAAGGTGGCAATGTGAAATGATATCTGTGCGGATAATTGGAAATGTGACGTCAGCAATGTGAAACTTCCAGTGATATTTGGCCCTTCCAAACGACCATATGAGGTTCTTACAGCAGTAGGTGTGAATTTCAGAACTGTTGGTAGCTAGCAGACGGATGTGGACAGACCTTGACAGACTTTGTTGTATCCTGATGAGTGACCTTGGCAGATGAAAATGGCAAACACCCTTTTCAACCAAAAATTGCATGCCCGTACCTGCATCATGTAAAACGAAAAGACTATTGACAGGGTAAGCAACCAGCATAAGCAATGGCCTACTTACACGTATTTTGGTCACTGACAACCATTCACACATTTCTTCTCAGCAGCCCCAAAAATGGAGTAGTAGCAGTATAACTGTGGCTGATGGGCGTCAGTAAGTGGCTGTGGAGGTCGTTAGTTCGGGAGTGAAATTAGTGGGGGGTTTCCTGTCACTCTGGCATATCACAGGATAGCTGTCTGTCCTACCCCATGCACGTCAGATTCTGTCGATGTTGAATAGTTGTCCACTTCATCAGGAATGGAGGCACTGAGGGATGTCTTGAAGGTGGTGAATTTTATCATTCCATATGGGCGTCATCATGGGCAAAATATTGATAGTTGGTATGGCAGTGCATACAGGTTCATGTAAGCGTCTTATCTAAAGGGCAGGATGCTGGTTCACCTCACGAGAAGAGCCGTCTTTGGTAGGTTGCAAGCGAGCCATAGTGGTCCTTTACCTGAGTGTGAGAAAAGCCTTTGAATCCCCCATGGGTGTTGAGGGAGCTGAAATAGCTAAGCTACACAGGCAGCTAGCAATGGTGGGTATTGCTACAGGAGGTATGTTTTGAGGGCATCGTATGCTATAGACATGTCCCCATGAATGCAAAGTCAATCAGATGTTACCGGAATGTGTAGGTAGTAGGTTGGCCAGGGCACCAGCCGCCCATTGAGATACTACCGCTAGAGAGTTAGGGGGTCCTTTGACTGGCCAGACAGTACCATATTGGATCCTTCTTTCTGGTTACGGTTCTTTCCCTTTGCCTACACAGACACCGAATAGTCTGGCCTATTCTTTACAGATTCTCCTCTGTCCTCATACACCTGACAACACTGAGATTACTAAACAACTCTTCTTCACCCAAGGGGTTAACTACGGCAATGTAATTGTTCAGTGGCTACTTTCCTCTTGGTAAGGGTAGAAGACACTCTTTAGCTATGGTAAGCAGCTCTTCCAGGAGAAGGACACTCCAAAATCAAACCATTGTTCTCTAGTCTTGGGTAGTGCTATAGCCTCTGTACCATGGCCTTCCAATGGCTTGGGTTAGAGTTCTCTTGCTTGAGGGTACACTCAGGCACACTGTTCTATCTAGTTTCTCTTTCTCTTGTTTTGTTGAAGTTTTTATTGTTTATATAGGAAATATTTATTTTAATGTTGTTACTATTCTTGAAATATTTTATTTTTCCTTGTTTACTTTCCTCACTTAGCTATTTTTCCCTGTTGGGGCCCCTGGGCTTATAGCATCCTGCTTTTCCAACTAGAGTTGTAGCTTAGCATTCAATAATAATAATAATAATAACAATCGGGGATCACCGTGATAACATACACTGCCTTCATGTTTGACTGAGTCATGACCTTGATGCAAACCTGGAATTCAGCTTATTGGAACCAAGTGAACACTTCTCCAATGGTGAAGGGTGGCAGTTTCATTTAAGCAGAGTGTGTGGAAGAGACGAGATTGTTGAGCAGCATTTTCAAACATGAGGCCACAGCAGTAAAGGAAGGTGGGAGCAAGCGATTCCTCCGGTAGTCATCAATTGTGCGAGAGCGCCATTAGATGATAACTGAGAGGCAAGGTGAATATAACTTACTTAATTTTAATGAATCATTGGCTTATATAATCCACTCCGAGCAAGAATGTAACAATAACTCAAACAAAATAAATCCTGAACTGGCAGGCCTAAAAAAGCCGTCATGAATGCAAGGGGAGAGTGATATATACAAAAAACTGAATTACCATTACAGTCTATGAGCGTCTTCAAAACATGTGTGGTATAAGATATATATACAGACACACACACACACACACACATAAATATATATATATATATATATATATATATATATATATATATATATATATATATATATATATATATATATATATATATATATATATATATATGCAAAAATACAATCATATAGATATATATGTGTGTGAGTGTAATGAAAACTTTGCAGAAGAGACGTAAAATCCCCAAACTTTCAACTTTGCTTTATATCATGAAAATCTACTGTCTTGCCTTTCTCTGGTCGTGGAGAATAGACATCTCCTTTGACACTAGCATACAGATGGACACCTTGATATCCTCCCAAAACATCGTTTACATTTCTATCACCTTTCCAAGTCCCAGAGATACAATGCAGAGGTCTCCAATGCTTGCTTTACATGCAAATGCCCCTCTAGAAGGTTGCGTGCTAATAGACGAAGGGGATTTATCAGAAACGCTTCTCGGATAAAACACAACTAACTGGCGGCTCATATTCGCCCCCCTCCCAACCCCCCCCCCCCCAAAAAAAAAAAAATATATATATATAAGAATATGATGAATCTTAGAGGATTCATTATTTTTGGGGGAACATTTATTTGCTATCATAATATCCCTATCTCTTAGAGCCTAAAATATAGGGATTTTGAAGTAGTAAAAATTCAAAATTTGAGAGAGAGAGAGAGAGAGAGAGAGAGAGAGAGAGAGAGAGAGAGAGAGAGAGAGAGAGAGAGAGAGAGAGAGATTGGATCAAATCCCTGTCATATAATGTATGAACGTTTTCAAAACCTCCTTAGACAATTCTATTACTAAAAGTCATTTTTTTTCTGGTTATAAAACTTGTTATTGTTAGCTGTTTTGTCAATTCTTAATTAAGAATGGCTCCCAAAAATGTTCAGTCAACTTCGTTACTAGTCAAAAACAAAATTGCTTTCTTTCAGGTCTCCCTGCATTATAAAATAAACATATTATGCAACCAAGCTAAGTATCAGATACGAAAGAGAAATATTTTCTGTAAAATATAGGGAACTTAATATGGAAATTGGTAGTATTAGCCATTGGAAAATGTCTGCTAATATTCATTTTTATTGCCATGAGTGAATTTTATTTTTTGCATTTGATTTGCACGAGAATATATTCAAAATAACTTGATCAGTCTAATAACCTCATAATATAGGAATTATAATCTAATCATCGTTCTAGAAGTTATATATATTTGGTTCAAAATGTATTCATTTTTAAAGCGAGGTTTTATATTCTGGTTTGAATAAATAATCTACCTATATATTAAAACAACGTATATTTGCATTACTGTATTTCTTGCCTAAAGCTTTTATTGAAGTACCAATAACTTTTCAAACATCGAGATATAAAAATTATATACTTTTTGAGGGTGGAGTCTTACGATTTGAAACATTTGCTCTCCATTATCTTGTACCAAGGCACTACTCAAAGTCCTTTCCGTATAGGTAACTTTTACTTTTTAAGTATCAATTTTAGTTGGATACAAAAGTGGTAATTTTTTATGTTCTTTTTGAAAATATTCATAATAGTTTTTTAGTATAAATTCTTCATACATGTGTAACGGTACTTTTAAATTCTAGTATCAATATCCATCATTGATATTGATCAAAAATAACCAAAATACTTTATAATGAATATCAAAAAATTTAATTTCATTAAAATTATTTTTGAGATACTCATGAATATATCTATCTACCTATCTATCTAGCTATTTATCTATCTATATGCGTGTGTCTATGAGTGTGTGTTTGTAAGCGTGTGTAGATAAGTGCGCGTACAGTAGATTATATGCGTGTGATTGTTTGTGCCTGTCTATTTGTTTACAAGTTTCTTACAAAATAAGAGCAATACTTAAGGCTTACTACATTCGCATCTTATATACAATGTACTGACTATGATGTCTACATTCGTTATTAGATATTTACAATAGATATGTTACTAGTAAAAATTCCACAAGTATTTGCGTCACACGCATACATCATCTTTTTTATATCAATGGGTATACGCACACATATGCACACACACAGACACACAGACACACACACACACACACAGACACACACATACGCACACACACACACACACATATATATATATATATATTCAAATAAGCCATATATATTTTGATATATTAATGTCTGGATTCTCTTAACGACCTCGGGATCAGAGCCCCAGGCGAAATCTCACAAAGACAAGAGCTTGGCTCCGGCCGGGAATCGAACCCTGGTCGGCAAGCTTATATAGACAGTGACTAACCCATTCGGCCGAATGGGTTAGTCACTGTCTATATAAGCTTGCCGACCAGGGTTCGATTCCCGGCCGGAGCCAAGCTCTTGTCTTTGTGAGATTTCGAAATCTCACAAAGACAAGAGCTTGGCTCCGGCCGGGAATCGAACCCTGGTCGGCAAGCTTATATAGACAGTGACTAACCCATTCGGCCGAATGGGTTAGTCACTGTCTATATAAGCTTGCCGACCAGGGTTCGATTCCCGGCCGGAGCCAAGCTCTTGTCTTTGTGAGATTTCGCCTGGGGCTCTGATCCCGAGGTCGTTAAGAGAATCCAGACATTAATATATCAAAATATATATGGCTTATTTGAATATGAAAAACACGTAAAAATGTGCAAAATTTATCATATATATATATATATATATATATATATATATATATATATATATATATATATATATATATATATATATATATATATATATATATGTGTGTGTGTGTGTGTGTGTGTGTGTGTGTGTCTGCGTTTGTATATATGTATATATATATATATATATATATATATATATATATATATATATATATATATATATATATATATATATATATATATATATATATATATATATATATATATATATATATATATATATATATATATATATATATATATACTGTACGTGTGTGTTTGTATGTATGCAAGAGAATGGTAAAAGATGACACAAAATTTAATAGAGAAAGCAAAAATGTAGGTGATAATAAATATAAGTAAAACTAATATAATATTCAATTAACATTCAAGGATCCAACCAAAGCATAAGAATATGATGGAGATTATGAAAGGTAAAATGCCACATTCTCAAAAAAAAAAAAAGGGAAAAAAAATGTCAGATTGTTCTAACAGTATTAAGTTTTGCATCAGAATCGCAGAGCCTTAATAAATCCTTAGAACATAAGCTAATTACAACAGTAAGAGCCATGGAATAACAAGGTGTAACATCGATACGAGAGCAAACTATGGGAGAACATATTATAACAATATGTAAGAAATGGACATTGAAAGTACATACAATGAGAATGACAGATAATAGGTGGACATTACGAATAACAGAATGAGGCCATTGAGATTGCAAACGAATCACGGGACGGAAGACATGACGACGAATTAACGAACTAAGAAAATTTGCGGTTATACACTAGTATAGAAGCACCATGAATAGATGCGAGTGGAAGGACATGTGTGAAGCCTTTGTTTGCAAAGAGCTAGTAACGGCTGATTATGATGATTACATATGTAAAACAGCTACAAATGCAGCCGTTTCTCGTCCACTGCAGGACAAAGGCCTTACGCGTCCTTAATTATGTCTGCAGTTTGGCAATTTCCATCACTACGCTTGCCAAAGCAGATTGGTAAATGTGGGAGACATTAGTCTCATCGCTCACAGCAAACCATCCTAATATGTGTGACTCGAATAGTACAGCTTTACTGATCATATCGATAGACAAATCCATTCGCAACGTTTTATATATATATATATATATATATATATATATATATATATATATATATATATATATATATATATATATATATATATATATATATATATATATATATATATATATGTGTGTGTGTGTGTGCGTGTGTGTGTGTGCGTGCGTGTGTATGTGTGTGTGTGTATGTGTGTGTGTGTGTGTTTGTGCAAGTGTGTGCAATATATCTGCCTCCCCTTACAGATTATGAGTTCATATGATACAATTTTACGTATTCCTTTATGGAATATGTATATATTTTGCCTTTTAATCAAACTAAATACATTTCCGGAAATGAGGTCACTGAATTTCAATAGTATTGGAATCCTATTTGCTTCAACTTATTCCAAAGCATTCCTGTCAAAGCACACACATGTTTCGGAGCTTAAAAAGTTAACCTTTCCAATCAAGGGAGTAGGCACACACGGATACACACAAAGACGTATACACAAACGCTTGCATTGAATACGAGCCTCCAATTAAAGGACCCCTCGTTACCCTGACATTCGGACATTTTTCGAAAAAGATCATCTTAAAATTGCAATATCGTTACGTTCTTTGTGAGCAATCGGAACGACCTGGAATACGTTCAGCGCCGCATTATGTTATTGTTATTGGTTACTTCTGCGTCGAGTTTATGCTCTCTTATTCCGATGGGACATCCAGACTCTTGTTTACTGACGAGTAACGTTTCTTTCTTTCCTCTTCTTCTTCTTTTTCTTCTTCTTCATTGGTGATGGGTATAAGAGTTTGGTTATTTTATTTTATTCGAGATATGGATTTTTTTTTCTGTTTCTGTAATCTTTAGACTTAGAGTGCCTCTTCCTGGCTTACTTAGACATCATGGAAAAAAAGAAAAAAATAAATATTGTTTCAGCATGCTAATAATATGGCTTCTCTCTTTGAGTTACATAGATCATAGAACAGTAAGAAGTTTTTATTATTTTACGTATACAAAAGAAAGTCCTATATATTTATTGAACTGTTAATGTTTTGACCAATGTTTTTAAAGATTATTTCTTAGAGGGTATTTCAATTACAGAAGCCAATGACATTGTTCTAAGAGTGTTTTTGTCTCATGATATAGGTCTTGGAGGTAATCTTAGTTACATCCTTCAATCTTTTAAAAGATATAATTTCTTCACTTCCTACACTCTTTGATGCAAAATATTTACAAAGCACCAGAAGACATTTGTTCATGGTAATCTATTACTCGCCTCATTAGAATTGCTTCCAGCTGCAAACGTAAGGAATGTACTTCAGTGAGAGAGTTAGTGTTTTATCATACTAATATCACAATGTTCAAAATCATCATCCTTAGATTCAATTTGGACCGTCAGATCTCTTAGGAATTCATATCCTTCACATTTTTCCCCTTTTTTTATGCAAAAAAAAAAAGAAAAATATTCCCGGGATATATTTAATGATTTCACTTTGATTATTTGTGTCTTTGGATATTTTCGCAGTGGAATGTCCCGTATATAATAAAAGACATGCGTCTTGTGTGTATATATATATATATATATATATATATATATATATATATATATATATATATATATATATAATATAGTTATGGCTCCCGGGTCTGGGCACCAAAAAGATATACTGTATTGTAAAATGGTTTGAGACTGGGAACCAAAAATATAATATAACATGTACTACGACTGACAAGTTAATCAACCTCTCAAATTCCAAACTCACTTGTTTGTTTTTACATTAAATCTGTTAAAATTTAAAACATTAATACAAGATTTCTGAGACAATTAATTGAGTCCAGACAACAACTTATGAAACACCGAATATCCAAAAGGCTCTTAAGTACACTCAAAACAGAACTGGGTAATTACTCTTAAGAATTATTGATGACTTATCACGACTCTTCAAAAGGATACAAGCGAATTCTATTCTAAACACTGGTGATTGGAGTAATATACTCTTTAAAAAAAAAAAATATTCCATATAAATTACAACACTTTGGAAAATAATTTACATAATAACAAATATAGTCACTCGAAATATTTAGTCTGAACAAAACTTAGATTAAGACAAAATTGTTCCGATCTAATAATAATATAATGACGTGACTTGAACTATTATATCTCAATAAACCTTAGAATAAGAAAAGAAATGACACTTATGAAAATAATACAGTCACTTGTTTCTCTTGAAATTAAATCTGAGTAAAATATTTCAGTTTCGGCCTTAATGAGAAACAGATAACCAGATTACAATACAAATAGCTTCTCCCTACAGTGCCAGTTACAAAAATATTTACACAATGCTAACAATCCCCCTAACACAATGAATTCTAAATCCCCTTTTCGTCTTACATATCTTTTCAACACACGATTTCGTTTGAGGCACGAAGTCACTTAGGAGAGGACACACTATAGGTACTGAACACTTTTAAAACAATACTCTGCACTGCATGATTGAGTGAGAGAGAGAGAGCGAGATGGCGGACTTCAGACTAGAAATCTCTGATTTGACTATCTAACACTGGAGGTCGCCTTACATATAAAACCTGCCTGATTCCAGAAAATTTCAAATGAACTGGGAAGCTTGGGGGGAGGGCAAGAGGCGTCAGAGTTACCAAGTATCGCTCTCCCGAACGTATACTTATGCCATGCCAGACAGCTCTGGCAGTCAGGTAGTTCTGCCTACCATTTGTCCCCGAAATAAAAAAAAAAAAAGATACTATCCTATAACTAGACTCTTTGCAAGAATTCCAGGCACGCGGTACACTGCTCATTCTCTCTCAAACATGATGCAATACCTCACAAAATAAGAATAGCATTATATAAGCCACAATTCGCATCTTCTCTTATTGAATAACACTCTCAAACAGTTTATGTAAGGCTTCATAACAAAACATATGTGAAATAAAAAGTTAATTTTTAAAAATAACATAAATTTACATATACTGCCTTGAATAAAGAATAAAATTAAATTAACAACGAAAGTCTTATTTAATTTTCCTAATATACTTACATCTACATGAGAGGAGCTCATTTTATGGGCTGGCAATACATCTCTTCAATGTACAAGGTCAATAATAAAAGAATAAATCATGAATAAACTATTGTATTTACTCTACGCCAGACCAGCTTCGTAAGAATATTTATATATATATATATATATATATATATATATATATATATATATATATATATATATATATATATATATGTATATACATATATATATATATATATATATATATATATATATATATGCACATATAATGTTTTCAGTAACGCTGAGAAGCACTTACAAGCGTTCCTCAAGTAGGCGGGGGATGAAGTAAATATACTCTGGTGATGTTGTACCCTTAGAAGCACCATCGGAAACCAAAAAAGCTTGGTTGTAGTTAAGAAAGGATTAGGAGGTTAGGAAGGGTTGAATATGTGCGTGAGCCTGTTGGTGTCTGTGCCTGCCTCTATTATTGACGGATTGCATACACTACTCTTGCATAAGAAGGAAGTGTAGCTCTGTAACTGTCATAACTCAACTTTACTCCGATACAAGAGATATTGAAATATGACTTATTCTGAAATATATTGAAAATTTTATGGAGAATCTAAAGACAGATCATTGCAGTTGAACTAACGAGAGAGAGAGAGAGAGAGAGAGAGAGAGAGAGAGAGAGAGAGAGAGAGAGAGAGAGAACGAGTAATTCCATGACTGAGACTTCAAACAGTTCTAAGGTATTTGGATATATCCACAAAAGGATAATTCTATCATGATGAAGGATTGATCACTTTGAACTATCATCAACATTCTATTATCGTCCTCATTCTTGTTTCTGCCATATGTAGAATCTTAACAAAGAGGTCTTTCGTGAATTTGCTTTTGCATAAACCCACTTGATCGTGAGCGTAAATATAAATAATTAAGAGATTATAAAGTTCAAGTAAATTCTCTATACACTCCGCCAAAATGCTTTTCTAAAACTGAGGTAACTCTGTGGCTCTCAGTGAACTTATTTATATGTAAGCTTAAATTTCTTTTTCAGCTTTATAAGAGAATAGAAATCTATCATCATATCAAATTATATTGAAATAATTCAACAGAAGTTAATCAAAAGTGTTCACAATATCCCTACAATTATTTGACATGGATCATTTAGAAAAACATTTCCAGTATCATTATTAACAACCATTCGAATAGCGCTAACGTATCCCTGCATGTTGTAAGAGGCGACTAAAAGGGACGAGACGAGGGGACTGGGAAGAACCCCCCCCCCTTGTATTATATTCTGCTGTGAGACATCAAAGTGGTGGAGCTAAGGGAAGAGTGACTGCTCCCTGCACTCTAGTTTTGGGGTGAGTGAATGTGCGTGGATGTGGTACGATAGGGAATAAAAGATGTGAGATTGGAAGCACGCTTAGGTATAGAAAGATGGATGTTTTGGCTTTGTGTGAGACATATATAAAAGGGAAGTGTGAAGTGTTGTTTGGTGAAGTGACTGGTAAAGGATCTGATATTGAAAGGGGAAGAACAAGAGAGGGTGTGGCTCTATTGCGAGTGAATAGATGACTAGTAAATTAGTAGAATGGAAGGACATATCATTTAGATTAATGTTGGTTAGGATTAGATTGGGGAGGGAATATTGGGCTTTTGTTAGTGCGTAGGGGCCAGGTTGTGAGAAAAGTTATGAAGAGTGAATTAACTCAATGTGTAGAAGGACTGGGTAGAAGGAATTATGTACAGTAGTTGTCATGGGTGACTTAAATACTAGAGTGGGTGCTGTAGAGGTAGAAGGTGTCATTGGGAAGTATGGCGTACCAGGTGGAAATGAGAGTGGTGAGACTCTGGTAGGTATGTATTGAACAAGAGCTGGTAATAAGTGGCAAGTATACATGGATAGGAGTGGCAAAAGGACGAGTGGTAGAAAGGACAATAATGGATTATGTGTTGATAACAAGAAGAATGTTTTGAAGATTGGAAGACATACACTTGTTTAAGGGTATGACTAACGGTATGTCTGATCGTTTTTTGGTAGAAGGGAAATTAGGGGCAGCAAAATAGTGGGGGAATAGATTGGGGGATGTAAAAGGAAAATGGTTGAGGTTAAAGTGTTAAGGAAACCAGAGCTAAAAAGTGAATATTAAGAAAGTTTGGAAATGGCCTATGACAGAGTGGAGTGAGAGAAACGGGTAATTTTGAGGGGGAGTGGAGGTAATGAAGAAGGGTAGTGAATGGTGGAATGGAATGAAGATTAAAGTGGAAGAGAAAAAGAGGACATTTGAAGAATAATAGTGTAAGGTAGTATGAAAGATTTACAGTAGAGGGAAAAATGTGGAAGTTAACGTTAGGTAGCTGAGGCAAAGAGGACGTGTGGCTGGAGTTGAGGTCAGGGTTTGGGTCATTTGTATGAAGATAATAAGAAGAAATTTTAGAAAGAAGTGACGAGAGTAAGGAGGGGTAGTTCGAGAATTGAAGAGACAGGGAAAGAGGGAGATAGAAGGTTGCTAAAAGGAGAGGAGGCAAGAAAAAGGTGGACGTAATATTTGGAAAGTTTACTGAATGTTGAGGATATTAGGGAGGTAGATATAATTGTTGTTACAGTTGTTGAAGTGCCAGTGATGGAAGAGGAGAATGAGAAAGAGATTAAAAATGAGGAAGTGAGGAGAGCACTAGAAGAATGGAGAGTAGAGAAAGTACCTGGTATGGATGGTGTGAGGACTGATATGTTAAAGGAAGGGGGTGTGACTGTATTTGAACTGCTGGTGAGATTGTTTCATATGTGTTTTATGTTGTCAATTGTACCAGTCGACTTGGTGTGTAAATGTATTGTACCACTATATAATGGTAAGGGCGAAGTGCATGAGTGTTGTAATTCTAGGGGCATTAGTTTGCTGAGTGTGATTGAAAAAGTGTATACTAGAAAACAGGGATGAATGGCGACCCATAGGGACGCTGATCCACTAGGCCCTGCTGCTTCCTCCGGTTGCCTTGGTGGCTGCGGAGGTAGCAGATGTCAGGGATTCAGTGTATGAAATTCATTTGTGGTGGATAATGGGGGAGGGAGGGCTGTGGCCCCTAGGAATACCAGCCAAACTCGGCTGAATCACTTGTCAGGCTGGGAGGAGCAAAGAGAGGAAAGATCCCCTCTTGTTCCTTTGCTTTGGTGTCGGCTCACCCCCAGAATGGAGGGAAGTTCCTTTGTAAATAGCTAAATTATTATTATCATTATTATTATTATTATTATTATTATTAATAATTGGTAAGCTACTACCCCAGTTGGAAAAGTAGAATTCTATAAGCCCTATGGGCCCAACTGGGATAATAGCCCTGTGAGGAAAGGAAACAAGGAAAAATAAAATATTTTAAGAACATTAGCCACGTTAAGTATATTGTACCAACCGTGTGTCACACGATCGTACATAGTAACAACATTTCCTTTTTTGTATATATTATGCTTTATATCTTCACTCTCCCCTTGCACTAATAGGGAACTGAATAAACATGTCTGTTTTTCTCACCATTAACTGTTACCAGAAGGGGTTGTCGGTTGAACATGAAATTGCCTGTTATATTTTAATGTCCTGCTGTTCTGTAATAAAGTTACTCAGTTGCTTTCATCCTGCCTTCTTAGTCTCAGACTCTCTCGTCCCATCACATTGGTGACCCCGGAAGTCGACTCGCCCCTCCGCCTTCCATCCCCGCTCCAGTCATTGGTATTATGGCGGACTCCACGGAAGTTGGCGCTGCCCCATTGAAACTTTCGTCGTTCACCAGCCGAAAGGCGTTTGCTTGGTTTCAGCGTGCAGAAGTGCAGTTCCGCATCAAGGGCATGACTCGCTCAACCACCGAAGCAAAATGTGTTCTGGGGGCAATACTCAAGGACACCCTCCCGGAAATATCCGAGTGGCTTTGTGAACAAGGGGACACCCCAATAGCGTACGCGCTGCCATACTCGATGTCGATAGTTTACCCTTGAAGGACTTGATGACCAAAGCCGATGCCCTTATGGACAGCCACTTCATGACCTTCAATACCTCCATCAATGCCTCCACTCCTGACAAAGAGGACACCTATTCAGCATCAACTGAAGCTGACATGAATCCCGTAGGACATACACGCCTACTCCATGACGTGCTGGAGCCGCGACAAAGCAACCCATCACCCACCACTCGTTCGCGCCACAAGCTAAGACTTCTACACCCACTTACTGCCGCCCATCGGCCGCAATTTGCTACTACCAATACAAATTCAGGGCAGCCGCGAAGAAATGTGCCAAGGAATGTCAGTGGCCAGAAAACGTGTATGTAGGCCATCGCTCGTGGCAGTGGCCTTCCGTGTTTCTAGTCTTATCTTTTTACATGATGCATGAATGGGCGTGTGATTTTTGGTAGACACAGGTGCTTGCCATTCTCTTTTGACAAGGGAACCCTTCAGGACACGACATAGTCTGTCTACGTCTGTCGACGTCCACCTGGTAGCTGCAAACGGATCTGCAATACCCCCCTATGGTTACGAGAACCTCACATTATCGTTTGGAAACGGTAAATTTAATTGGAAGTTTCTCGTTGCTGACGTCACTTTGCCAATCCTTGGTGAGGATTTCCTCTCTCATTTTCACCTTATGGTCGATATCGCCCACCGACGATTGGTCAACACAGATTCGTACTTGTCGACAGCTCTTCAAGCCGCCCTCTCCAACCTTGATCTCCACATCAGCGCACTCACAGATGCCTACGCTCACCTCATTACTTCGTACCTGTACGTTTTCCGTACAGAACTTCGCCAAACACCCACGGCTCCTACCAAGCAAGGTAATTGTCACCATATCAAGACGACGGGACCCCTAGTCTTCGCAAAATTCAGATATCTGGCACCGGATCAATTGGCAGCCTCTACACAGACGTTCGCCAAAATGGAGGGAATGGGCGTTTGGCGAAAAGCCTCCGCCCTACGGTCGTCACCCATACACATGTTTCTGAAGAAAGACGGCTCCCTCTGTCCTTGCGGAGATTACAGGAACCTGAACATGCAAACAGAACCGGATCACTACCCCCTACCAAACATCACTGACGTGACCTCCTACCTGCACAAAGCGACGGTTTTCTCAATGCTCGACCTACTGAATTGGTATTATTAGGTGCCTATGAACCCAGAAGATATCCCAAAGACCGCCATCACCACTCCGTTTGGTACATACACCTTCAATTACTCCTGTTTTGGCCTTCGTAATGCAGGGCCACTTTTCAACGTCTCATGGATGGCATCTGAGGGGACATCCCCATCAGTGTATGTTATATGGACGACATACTTATGTTCTCTTCCTCAAAAGAGGAACACCTCCGTCACCTGTGAATCGTGCTCGACCGCCTGCAACAAAACGGCCTTGTAGTCCGGTACGACAAGTGTACCTTTGGCGCCAACGAAGTGTCGTTCTTAGGGCACCGCATCACTCCTGAAGGAGTCCATCCCCTCCCTGAGAAGGTAACACCCATTCAGAACTTCCACACGCACTCGACTGTCAAAGCTCTGCAGGAATTCTTGGGCATGATCAAATATTATCACCGTTTTCTGCCAGCCATTGGTGCCACTCTTGCTCCCCTCTACGCCTCCCTCAAGGGTAAGCCAAAGGACCTGAAGTGAGGTCCTCTTCAAGAAGCGGCCTTATCAACCGCTGCTGTTCTCACTTTTCCCATCCCACATGCCCCTCTCTTTCTCTCCACCAATGCCAGCGACGTCGCTATTGGTGCAGTACTTGAATAGGTGGTCAACGGCTCTCCCTGCCCATTGGCCTTCTTCAGCAAAAAACTGTCCAAGGCAGAATCGGGTTATTCTACCTTCGATCACGAATTGCTGGCGGTGCACTTGGCTGTCCGTCACTTTCACCATTTCTTAGAAGGTACGCCCTTCGTCATTCGCACAGACCACATGCCTTTGGGGCACACCTTCACTTGACAGTCTGACGCCTGGTCTGCCCATCACCTCCGACATCTCTCCGCTGTGTCTGAATACAATTACACCCTTCTACAAGTCCCTGCGAAAATGAATCCCGTTGCTGATGCCCTGTCAAGAAACACGTTGGCTGCCGTTCAACAGGGATTGGATTACAACGCCTTGGCTGAAGCCCAACGACAGAATCCCGAGTATCAAGCATGTAGGACCTCCTGCACATCACCCTCCTCTTTGACGTCAGTACTGATAGACCGCAACCTTGGATTCCTGCTCTCAAGCGCCGACAAGTGTTTGATTTCATTCACGGCCTTTCACATCCCTTGTGCTGTTCTACTGCACAGCTGCTGAAGACGGAGTTCATTTGGCACGGCATTTCTAAGGATGATAAGGATGGAGTCGGTGCCTGTACTTCTTGCCAAACTTCGAAAGTATATCGAAACATGGATTCAGGAGTGGGCACCTTCCTCAACCTTAGCATCGTTTTGCCCACATTCACGTCGACGTTGTAGGCCCCCTACCCAAATCACAAGGACATCGTTACCTGTTTACCGTCATTGACCGCTCAACTCGTTGGCCTGAATCCATTCCCATGGAAACTGCAACGTCCATCTCATGTACATCTGCCTTACTCTCAGGATGGATTGCAAGATTTGGTATCCCTGAGCATATTACTTCTGGCAGGGGAACCACCTTCACCTCTCAATTGTGGACGTCATTAGCGAATCTCCTGGGCATCACCCTACATCAGACAACGGCCTACAACCCCACTGCCAATGGAATGGTTGAATGTTTTCATCGCACCCTCAAAGCAGCTTTGATATCCCGCTGCAAGGATTGCAACTGGTTTACTCAGCCTCCCTGGGTCCTCCTGGGACTAAGGACCACTCCTAAAGACGCCTTCGACGTCTAGGCAGCAGAAATGGTTTACGGCAACTCATAGGTCGTCCCTGCCGAATTTCTTTCCTTCTGCAACCTCCTCCGACCATCTCCAGTGCATACGTCACATCATGGGAGAATTTACTCCATGACACCAGACCTACAAGCCCCCAGCAAAGCATCACATACCAACAGACTTGAACTCTGCAATGCACATCTTCCTACACAACAACGCTAGCAAGCCACCGCTAACGCCCCTTTACATGGTCCCTTTCCTTGTGATCCGACACAGTCCGTAAGCATTCCTACTAAACATTCGTGGCAAAGAAGACTGGGTTTCCACTGATCGTCTAAAACCTGCTTATCTCCTGCCTGATGCCCCGCCTACAGTTTCCCTCTCTAAAGAAGGGCGCTCTGTTTAACATGTAAAGTATGTCATGTTCAGGGGGGGGGGAGCCATGTACCAACCGTTTGTCACACGATCGTACATAGTAATGACTTTTATTTTTTTGTGTATATTATGCTCTGTATCTTTGCTCTCCCCTTGCACTGATAGGAACCTGAATAAACATGTTTGTTTTTCTTACCATTAACTGTTAACAGAACAGGTTGTCGGTTGAACATGAAATGTCCTTTTTGCCTGGACTTTATGTAT
This sequence comes from Palaemon carinicauda, assembly GCF_036898095.1. Taxonomy (NCBI): domain Eukaryota; kingdom Metazoa; phylum Arthropoda; class Malacostraca; order Decapoda; family Palaemonidae; genus Palaemon; species Palaemon carinicauda. The sequence goes on from NC_090741.1 coordinate 114,968,255, forward strand.
ATATAAACAGATGTTCTGTAATGAAGTTACTCAGCTGCTTTCTTCCTGCCTTCTTAGTCACAGCCTCTCTTGGCCCATCACAATATATTTCCTATAAAACTATAAAAACTTTCCAAAAAAAAGAGGAGGAGAAATTAGGTAAAATAGTGTGCCTGAGTGTACCCTCTAACTCAAGACAGTGGAAGACTCTGGTAGATAGGATATGGCAGCACCCAAGACTAGAGAAAAATGGTTAGATTTTGTGGTGCCCTTCTCCTAGAAGAGCTGCGCACTATAGTTAAAAGTCTCTTCTACTCGTTGAGATACTACCGCTAG
>NC_090741.1:114973569-114976069 GCF_036898095.1 Palaemon carinicauda
AAAAAATATATTCTTTCAAATGCCCTTATTTCGTAAATGGTTTTCATTTTCACTTCTGATCTCAGAAAATCTTTGACAGTCAGAAGTCTAATTTAAACAGGATTTAAGCAGAAGAAATCTCAACGCAAACAAATTCTTTTACTGTGGGTTTTCGGAATACGATAAATATGTGGTCCAAAGAAAAAGTACCTGGTAAAAGGAGAATGTAAAACTCTAAATCTTTGGATGGGATTGAGATGGAAAAACGAAGATGGATCTGGATTATCTGTATATTTGCTGATGTATCGTTGGAATATAAAAAGAAGATGAACGTGGAGGCAGAGGAAGGAAAATAGCATAAGATGAAGGAGGAGAATTGAAGAAACTGTTAAAAAAAAAAAAAAAAAAAAAAATATTTTGGGTGAATGGAAGGAGGACGGGAAGTGAGGAGAAGGAAATGAGGATTGGAACGAGGTAAAATATAAGAGAAGGGTACACAAGAGGAAAGGAGGAAGAATGAGAAGAATAGGGGAATATCTGTTTTTGTCAACTACAAAAAAAGTTATGTGTCTGTGTTTTCTATTATTTAATATCATATATTGTCCGTATTCCTAAGGGTAAGATGCTTTGTCTAAGATCTGATATGTTGACGTTTGATTGAGAGTGCATTCTGCTATATTCTCTAATGTCCTATTCATGTATATTATACTATTTCTATTTTTGTTGTTTCATTTCACCTTCTCTTTTATTCATAGTTTTAAGAGTTGTTTCTATTTTCCATCGCTTTACTTTATCTTATTATATATCTATCCGGTAAGTTTATAACGAACTGTTTCAAGATAAGGAATAACTTCAGTTCTCAAATATTTTAATTCCTACAATACTCTAAAATCTAGTAAACCCGAAATCCGTGATTCTTGATTATATCAATTACGGAAATTGGCTTTCAAAAATCACTGGTTCATATTGAATCTATTTCAGTCTCTGTTGATTTCAATAGCTTCAAAGAGCTTCGGAAAAAAAAACAACCTTAAATACGTAATGATGTATTGCTTCCTCATAAAATAATTCTTTTCTTTATCTTTCCATTTTCTAATATAAAGTTCCTTCATGGTAGTCAAAAACTTATTATTTTTATCACCTTTTATTTTCCTATTATTTTAAACGTTGCTAGTAGTAGTAGTAGTAGTAGTAGTAGTAGTAGTAGTAGTAGTAGTAGTAGTAAAGGAATGTTATGTTTCCAGACTTATTTTATTTCTTTTATAATTATTTTGTACTTTGTTATTCCTGTATTTTTGTGTTAATGTTATACTCCTGGAATAACGTCAATATTCAGACCCCCCCCCCCCCTCTCTCTCTCTCTCTCTCTCTCTCTCTCTCTCTCTCTCTCTCTCTCTCTCTTATAATCTATGAATTGTTTATGTTTCGACAAACATTAGTTATGTTTCGTTGCACAATAATCTAACATTATCAATTATAATCAACATAATGACCAATATGAACAAGTAATAATACTAACTCAAACATAAGCCCCAAGGATAGTTTACTGATGTATCGTAGGAAGATGGAGAGGAGAAGAAAGTGGAGTGTAAGGGAAGAGGATAGGTTAGGATGAAGGAGGCGGATGAAAAATTTAAGAAACTGTTAGAGATTATATTGGGATTTTAAAACCAATAACCTTTTGTGTATAAGTGAATGAGAGGTGGAGGGGAAGGAGGAGTAGGAAATGAGAGCAGAATAAGGCAAAAGAGAACAGAAAGGAATACCAGTAGGAAGGAGGAAGAAGTTCTGTTTCTGTCAACCACGAACAAGTTTGCCTTTATTTGATTTCATATATCGTCCGTGATCCTGAGGGTAAGATGCATTGTCTAAGACCTGATGTTCTGACATATGATTGACTGTGCACTTTGCTATATGTTCTATATCTCCGATTTATGTATTACATTTCATTTAGATTTTTCGTTTTTCGTTTCACTTTCTCTTTTATTCTTAGTTTTGGGGTTGCTTCTCCTTTCCATTTGTTTACTAATCTATGGTGAGTTTATTATATTTCTATAAAATAAGTTTACAACGAACTGTTTCAAGTAAAATTATGGATGACTTCAGACATGAAATATCTTAATTCCTACAATGGAATAAAAACTATTAAATCTGAAATCGTGATTCTGAAATAAATAATTTACAGCATTTGGTTTTCGTAATCGATGGATTCATTTTATTTCAATCCTTGTTGATAACAATTGGTTTTAGATCTGAAATCGTGTTTCTGAAATAAATAATTTACAGCATTTGGTTTTCGTAATCGATGGATTCATTTTATTTCAATCCTTGTTGATAACAATTGGTTTTAATAGCCCCAAAAGACACTACCCTTAACGGTTAAGTTGTATTAATTTCTTATGAAATAATTGATTGCTTTTCCATTTTCCATTCAATGTCCTAATAAAAAGAGAAGTAAAATGTGTCAACAACTTGCTATTTATATAACCTTTTATTTTTTCTTACTATTTCAAACGTTGTT
>NC_090741.1:114986069-115003569 GCF_036898095.1 Palaemon carinicauda
CATTTCCTCCTTTTCTTAAACCAGACGGCTTTGTCACTCACAGCACAAAGGAAACGACAAACCTTTTGGCTGATGTGTTCAATGTGTTCGACAGTATGCAGAGTAATAATAAACTTGATCTTCCTCATTCATGTTTCCCAGAGGCTAAACTAACTAATCTACCTTTCCAGTCCCGTGAGATTAATACTCTCTTGGCGACTTCTATGATTATAAAAATGTACATCCAAATGATATTTGTCCTTTTTTTTTTATAACGACTCCGGATTTATTAGCTTTTAGGTTATCTGTTATTTTCCACAAGTTAGCAAGAGGAGGTTCTAATAGCACTTATTGGTGAATTTTCAGTATTATGCCATTAAGTAAATATATTTGTGGTAGCTGGAGGCCTTCTGATTACCAATCAACTTCCATACCTCCCATATTGTCTAAGGTTTTCGAACGTCTTTTGGCAAAAGATACAAATAAGTAAACTGAAGGTTATCAGCCGTTCTCTAATTTTGCAATTTAGTTTTCGTAAAGGCCTTAGAACATATGGTGCTTTTTTACACTCTCCAGTGATGTTCAGAAATCACTTGATTGTTGTTAGGAAGTTCGTATGATTGGCCTTGATTATCCTGCTTCCTTTGACCGTGTTGATTATGAGACCCTTGTTTTCAAACTCAAACACCTGGCGGTATGTGGGTCTTTTCTTGGCAACACTATTTAATTTCTAAGTAGTAGATTGTGAATTGTTGTCGTTGATGGGTACTAATGAGAGTATAGGAATATAATATCTAGTGTTCCTCGGGGCAAAGTTCTTGGTCCATTACTTTACATACTATATACACAGGACATGTAGTTTGGCTTAGTAAACAAAAACCTTGCATGTTCAGATGATGCTACTCTCTTTGTTTCAATTCCATGTCCTAAATGTTGATCATGGGTTGCTGAATCCCTTAATAGGGATCTAGCTAAAATTAGTGAATACTACAAACCATGGGTCATGAATTATAAGTAGGTCGAGGTAAGTGGCTCCTCAACTTCTAGATGTCAGCAATGATAATGCTTCTTTAACTCTATAAGACTCCTTTAAAATTTTAGGTGTGATTTTTGATAGCAAATTTACTTTTTTCGAAACATACTCTTCCTCTTTCTTTTTCAATTGCAAAAAAAAAAAATGGCTTATTGAGAAAGTCTCTTAAGATTGTTGGTAATTAATCTATTCTGAGGAAGTGTTTTATTTCTTTCATTTGACCTTGTTTCGAGTATGGTTCTCTTTTCTGATTTTCAACTACTCAATTTCTTCTTTATTTGCTGGACAAGAACTTGCAGTCTATTTAATTTTTTATTGCTGATCTAGATATTATTCTATGGCACTGTCGTTCAGTAAGATTTCTTTTCATGATAGTTGCATAATATTGTTCATAACTCTCACCATCCCATGCATTCGGCCCTTACCAATTATTAACCATACTGCAAGTAATACTGGATATGCAGTCAGTTTTAACACTCACGCCTTTTCCATCATGAGGTTCACTATTATACAATATCTCAGAAGTTTTATTCCTTCTACGATCAGATTGTGTAATGATCTTCCTAATCGGGTATTTGAATCGTTATAACTTGTGGTTAAAACCTGCAACGAAGGTTTACTTGTCTGGTTTCATAATTTATATATGACAGCTCTATTTCAACATTGTTACTTAGCACACAATATTATAATTTAATTGATCATTACCTGTCATGTAGTTGATTTATTTTCTAATTTTCTTCCTTCGCTAGTCTATTTTTACCTGTTAGATCACATTCTAGTTTTGTAGCTTGGATAATAATAATAATATTATAATTAATAATAATAATAATAATAATAATAATAATAATAATAATAATAATGATAATAATAATAATAATAATAATAATAATAATAATAATAATCTCAGTCATTACATTGTCCTCACGGAATAGGAGAAAAGCAAATCGGAAGGTAGGTTGATAATTAAGGAAATTGGCCAGTTATCATCTGAACAGGATCTACCACAAGCATATTTATATAATGGAGTATCATTACCAATTTTTAAAGCGAGTGCTAAAAAAAAAAAAAAAAAAAAAAAAAAAAAAAAAAAAAAAAAAAAAAAAAAAAAAAAATTAGCAGCTAAGAAGTCAGCATTCGTTATAGGAAGAAAAAGAGGACAGAAAAGATACCATGTGAGTCTATATTAAATCAGTTTAGCCTCAAGAAAAGATGAATAAGAAAGATTAAGTTTCTCATTACTCTTCTTACTGTTAAACAAATCTGCAAAAGGGTTGCCTTTCTCTTTGGACCATGAGGGAGACCAATCTACTTTAAGTGAAGGAGGAACTGTTAAATCTACACCAAACACCACAGATTTAAGGGTACCCCACCACCTATGTCCCTTGGGTTCACCAGAAAAGGTTTCTATAATGGTTAAATTGTATTCTGTTCCAGTTGAATCATAAACTCTCTGAGCAATGGATCTTAACTGAGTATAGCTATTCCAAGTCAAATCTGGTTTGTTACCATTCCAAAGACGAAAGGCCTCCTGCTCTTCCGATTAACAACGTCCAAAGTCATCATTGAACCAAGGTGTGGGTTTCACTGTGTACTTTAAAACTGGAGAAGGGGTGTGCCTATCAAATATATTATTCAGATTATAACTAAAAAAAATGAGGATCAACAATATTATACAACTGTTACTAATTCAAAATCAAAAGATCACGCGAAATACCATTTCAGAGTAGATGATATTTTATATAGATTTTTCATGCAGAGGCTACACAGTCTTCAGAGTTAAGTCAATGTATGATTGATTGGAAACTCAAACTTACACGTTATAGCACTTGGGAACTGCATACCAGATACTATCAGTACCAAATTAGTGAGTAGCTTCACTTACGATTTGATCACAGCCTGAATCGGTGTCAAAGGCTTTAAGCTCTTAAGCCATGGTGATCATTAGGAGAAACAGAATTTAACCATTTCTTATAGTGAGCGTTGAAATCACCAACAAAAAGTCTCGATTCTTGTAAATTGAACACAAAGAGAAGTTCTTTTGTACATCACCAACTTTTATTACCTGAATCCCATGACATCTGTATTGATAATAGGACTCATGAACACCATGTACTCAGGCTTGATATAAACTGCCATTTCCCGTGACACTAGAAAAGGGAACCAGTTTTAAAATTACTGGTTTCTCGAAACTTAAGAATTTTTATTTCAGAAACTGAAGACTCTGAGCATAAACTAATACCCTGTTGCCTAGAGATAACTATAATGTCTGAATATTGGTATGCAGTCCACAAATATTCCAATACACTGGACGACAATCTTGAAGTCTAGGATGTACTGGCCCTGAATCTCGCATAGTGTCTCCAGGAAGGATGATTATTAAAAGCAATGCAAAAGAATCATCATAATTAAAACATAAACTTTACGATAATCATTTAAATAATATATACAGAAATATATATTTTATAAAATGACTAATACAACTCATAGACTAAAGATAGAATGTATAGTAAAAATGGCCAACAGAGCAAAGCCAACACACTATGCAAGACAAAGTATAGCCCTACAGTATAGCCACTTCAGCTGGCTTCAAAATTGATACATGTGAAAAGAGAGAGAGAGAGAGAGAGAGAGAGAGAGAGAGAGAGAGAGAGAGAGAGAGAGAGAGAGAGAGAGAGAGAGAATAGTATGCCCGAATGTAAACTCATGCAAGGGAACTCTAACCCAAAGCAATTGAATATTATGGAACAGAGGCTATGGCACTACCCAGAACTAAAGAACGAGGGTTTTATTTAGCAGTGTCCTTCCTGTAGAGGAGCTGCTTACCATATATTGAGTTTCCTCTACCCTTACCAAGTGGAAAGTAACCACCAAACAATAACATTGCACAAGTTAACCCCTTGTATGACGAGGAATTATTTGGATATCTCAAGTGTTGTCAAGTGTATGCAGAATGAGTAGAATGTGTAAGAAGTAGGCCCGACTAACCGATGTATGTGTAAGCAAAGGAAAAATGAGCCGAAACCAGTGAAACGGATGTAATGTAATACTCTCTGGTCAGTGAATGGACCCAATAACTCTCTAGCGGTAGTATCTCAATAGGTGGTTGGTGCCTTGGCCAACTAACTAAAAGCTACAAACGTTCCTGACAGAAAAAAAGCAGAAGGCTACAGACCCAAAGTCTCCAAGAAGGAAACTAGTCTAATACGGTAAGGGCGGGAAAAGTTAAACATTTATGAAATATGTATCATAAAGAACAAAATTCACGTTAGGAAAAAAGTTAGGTAGGTAACAGGTGAAATATGGAACAAGACTTGTCAACCTACTTACAATAAAGAATAACCAAATAGAAGATAAGGGAAAAGCATTGGAATTCTAATCTAGCAAGTTTAACAGAGCATTAAAAAAAAGTATTATAGGAGTGAGTAAGGTATTTGTACAGCAAAAGAATATTTTTATGTTTGGTGTTCAAGGGTGTTCTATATTGAAGGGTCTCATTAAATCCCAATGTTAATAAACTGTGATCAAGAAAAACCTAGTCCATTTGCTCGCTAAATTGATCACCTAGGACGGGAATAGTAAACCTTAGGAGAGAAAATCCAAAATATTAAAATAGAACTAATAAACCTTCGTTAAATAAACCGTTTCTTTCTGTTTAATTTGTTTATGAATGGAAAAAATTAAATAACTAAATTTGCCATCTTCTCGTAACCTGAAAAAGTGAAAAGATAAAAAATCTTTATATATCCCACTCAGTACGAAAGTACAATGGAAAACAGAGAAATGTTTTAATGTTATTTGACCAGAAGAATAGTTTCTAGGATGGACATTGCAGAAACAGCAAAAAGCGACATATTGCAGTGGTGATCCTCTTTACTTGCTGGCTCGTGAAGAGCGCAGCATCGTTACAATTTGCATAATTCCTTTTTTGCAAAATACATGAGTGTCAGAGGACGGGTGGGAGACGTTGCAAAAAATCCCAATAATTACGTCTCTGTTGTCTGTTCGATTCCTAACACGATACAGGTTTTCTGTATTTATTTCTTATCTTTGTTCATAACTTTGCACTGACAAGGAAGTCTTACATGTACATTTCATGAGTACTATGCAATTTATACCCTAAATATTAACTTATAAGATATTCAAAATCAAATAACATTTCTAATAACTATTTTCACTATTACATTCTTTTATAATTATTGAACCATATAATAAACTCTAAACTTTAGCATTGGATGTAAGATGACTAAAGCAGTTTCTGTTTATATATATATATATATATATATATATATATATATATATATATATATATATATATATATATATATATATATATATATATATATATCAAATTTTTCCTGACAAGTCCAGAAAATGATTGGTACTTGAAAATGATGATAAAAATAATAATAATAATAATAATAATAATAATAATAATAAAAATAATAATAATAATAATAATAATAATAATAATAATAATAATAATAATAATAATAATAATAATAATAATAATAATAATAATTATTATTATTATTATTATTATTATTATTATTATTATTATTATTATTATTATTATTATTATTATTATTATTATTGTTATTATTTACGAAAATTTTCTAGGATCTTCATAGGTTTCACAAGGCCTTTAAAATAGCAATGGAAATATTATCAACTTTGTATGTCGTTCACATTCTTCGTATATTAATGATATGAGCAATGACAAAATTAAGTCAATGTCAATATTAGTATGGTGGACTAAATAATGTCGAAAAATTTACGCCAGGAGACATAAAGTACACTCGTGTATTGGTTCAATAAAACACTTAGATTTAAATGTAGGTAAAAATGTGTACCTAAACAGTTATGAAGAACCACTATGTATGAGAAAACTTTTGATTCACTCAAATCCCAAAGAGTAATGAGAGCCCTTCAAAAACAAGGAATAAGAGATTTTTTTGTTAGAACACTTGAATATATCTTTACAGGCATCACAACAATCCTAAAAATACCTAATCGTAGTCAGAAAATTCTGATTGACCAAGTCATTAAATAAAGAGTCCCCATCTTTACTAAATTACTCAGAACATTTCCAGAACAAGTCTTTAAGAATTTAGATTGTGAATAGGTATGAATAAATATTAATGGGGAATACCTTAACAACCTAATATTGTCATATGACGTAGTTGTGTTTAGTGAATAATGGAAAGAATAATAAAAGCTGATGGAAGATTTGAATAGAGAAAGCCAAGATGTAGGATTGAAAAGGAATGAGCAAAACTAATATAATGATTAATGAATATCCAGAGAGACACTAAGTAGTAGTTATGGATAAACCTCTAGAAATTGTTAATGAATATACATAATTAGGATAAAAAGTAATTGTCTCCCCAACAATGGGAAAGAAATCATTTGGTAAAGAAAATGAGATCATGAAAAGTCAAGTGTCACTTTCTATAAAAAGAAAAGTATATAATGAGTTGGTCTACCAGTATTAACTTATACATCAGAAACTTGCAGCCTCAGTAAAGCCTTAGAACATAAATTAGTTATATTGGAAAGAGCTAAGGAAAAAATAATGTTGGAAATAATACTAAGAGACAGGAAATGAGCACTATGGATACGAGAGCAAACTAAAGTGCAAAGAAAAAGAGAGGGACATAGGCGGGATATATAATGATAATGGCAGACAAAAAATGGACCTTAGGAATTACAGAATGCGTTCCTAGGGATTATAAATTTATATACAGTATATATGTATATATATACCCTATATATATATATATATATATATATATATATATATATATATATATATATATATATATATATATATATATACATATACATATATATATGTACATACACACACACATATATGTATATATATATATATATATATATATATATATATATATATATATATATATATATATATATATATATATATATATATATATATATATATATATATATATATATATATATATATATATATATATATCTATATATATATATATATATATATATATATATATATATATATTGCATGCACAATATATATATATATATATATATATATATATATATATATATATATATATATATATATATATATGTGTGTGTGTGTGTGTGTGTGTGTATGTATGTGTGTGGGTGTGTGTGTGTAGAAATCATGAAATCTGATACGTGATGGGTATAAGATGTATTATAGCCAAGAAAGGAAAAATGAAAAGACTTGATTGGTTTTAGTACTTACGCCCATTATAGATATCAACAGACTCAACAATGCGGATACATATACAAAGCCATCCTATATATACAGGAGAAGAAAAATCCTTAATTAATGCCTTTATCTCTACTGGTCTTTTTTTATCTTATTTCTATGGTTTAATTAAAACCCATGAAATAGGAAATCCAATTAGACCAGTTATCATCGCTACAGGTTTTATCAAATATAGATTATACAAATATTTAGTCAAATTACGTTCCCCTATCTTGGGATCTATTTCAACCTCTTTTATAAAAAAAAAATCGGTTGATTTTTTGCGAAAAATTACAAAAAGTTAACCTTACGTTCAGACATAGATTAGTAAGTTCTGATGTGACTTCATTGTTTGCCAAGGTGTTGGTTGATGACTTATTGTAATTCCTGTCGAGTGTTTTAGATGCTTATAATTTACCTTTATCAATCCATACTGTTACGGAACTCATTTGTCTGTGCATTAAAAAGTGTAAATTTATTTTTAATGGATATAACTATGAAAAAAAAAAATTGGTATGGCTATGGGTAATCCTTTGTCCCCACTTTTAACCAACATATATATGGAGTTTTTCTTTAATCTCGATTAATTCCTTCAGTTTGGTCTTCCCAAATTGTTTGGTATCGATATGTTGATGATGTTCTAGGTATTTTAGAAGAAAATTTTAATCTTGAGGGTTTTGTTTCAATCATTAATTCATTAGTACCATTTCTAAAATTTACTAAAGAAAGTGAAAATTAACCGTATCTCATTTTCAGACGTTTTAACAGATATATTTACGTTTTCCATATATAGAAAGCCTACCAATAATTTTTCATATGTACATTTCTACTCCGGTCACTCTAAAAATATAAAGCATTCAGTTTTTTCCTCCATGTACCATAGGGCATTTAGAATTTTTATTGAGGACGAGTTAACTGAAATTGAAAAAATTGCAACAAATCTTTGCTATCCTAAATATTTCTTAGAAACATGTATGAATAAGGCTAATAAAACATTTTATAGTGTCCACTTAGAGAGGAAGAAAACAATTAATAACATGCTTTGTTTGCTATTTCATGTTTGATATTTAGATGTTATACCCCTTCTGAAAAAAAAAAATAGACATTAGGGTAGTGTTTAAATATAATTGTACGTCAAAAAACATGTTGATTAATAATAGCTCTGGAAATGAGAATAATATGATATATGGCATTCCTTGTTCAGAGTGTAACTTATTCTATGTCGGTCAAACATCCAAAGGTATCTCAGTCAGATTAAAACAGCATCAGGTGGCCGTCTCCAGGGGTTTCCTTAATAATGCCTTGGCCTCCCACTGGTTAGGGTCAAGTCACAGAATTGGTTGGTCCAAGGCAGAAAAAGTTATCCATGTAAATGACTATTCCCAAAGGAATATTTTTGAATGCTTTTTAATCTCCTGTACCAAAGGTAAAAATTTGAATCTAAACCCAGGTCTGTTTTCTATTAATCCAGTATTATCCTTTTATCCAAAATCTAACCTTTCCGGAATTATTGGGAAACTGACAGCTATAGGAACCCCTTCTCCTGTATGAATGGATATGACGTCTTTGTATATCTATTCTCATTGTGGAATCTGTTGATGTCCCTAATGGACGAAAGTACTAACTCCGATCAAGACTTTTAATTTTTCCTTTCGTGGCTATAATACAGACACACACACCCCTACACACACACACACACACACACACAAACACACACACACACCCATATATATATATACATATATATATATATATATATATATATATATATATATATATATATATATATATATATATATATATACATATATATATATATATATATATATATATATATATATATATATATATATATATATATATATATATATATACATATTACTAGACAAACTACATCCCTAGTTGGAAAAGAAAGATGCAATAAGCCCAAGGCCTCCAATATGAAAAAAATAGCCCAGTGAGGAAAGGAGATAAGGAAATAAATAAATTATGAGAATAAATAAAAAATAAATCATTCTAGAAATAGTAACAACGTCAAAACAGATATGTCCTATATAAACTATTAACAACGCCAAAAACAGATTTGTCATATATAAACTCTAAAAGGACTCATGTCAGCCTGGTCAACATAACAACATTTGCTCCTACTTTGAACTTTTGAATTTCTACTGATTCAATTACCCGATTGGGAAGATCATTCCACAACTTGGTAACAGCCGAAATAAAACTTCTAGAATACTGTGTAGTATTGAGCGTCATGACGGAGAAGGCCTTGCTATATATATATATATACATACATATATATATATATATATATATATATATATATATATATATATATATATATATATATATATATATATATATATATATATATAATATTCACTCAAGTGTAAATACATGTGTCCCAAAGAGTACCAGCTGATACAATACATATCCAAGAGCGCACACATGCATATATTCATCCATGTTAATATATATATATATATATATATATATATATATATATATATATATATATATATATATATATATATACATACATACATACATACATACATACATATCAAATACGCTTTTCAAGTAGGGTGGCTTTATCAAAAAAGGTGGAAGGGTTAAGCTTTATGGTAAAAATCACTTAAAACTCATAGAAATTAAATTAGAAACCGAATGTTAAGTGACAGGTGCAAATATGAAGACCAAAGGAAAAAACCACGTCCATACTCATCATATACAGACCACCCATTTAACCTACTTAAGACCACCACATCAAACATATGAAGAGGAAAAAAAGCTGTATAAACAACTTTGAAAAAAAAAAAGTTAACAATAAGCAAGCTGTCTTACTAGGAGACTTCAACTGCTACATCAAACATAGCCTACTAAAATATGTCAACAATGAATACCTTCATCAGTGGGTCTATAAACCAACTAGAGGAAACAACATACAATATATTGTGCTAAAAACAGAAGAAAATTTTATATCAAAGCGAAAATATTGGCAAAAGTGACCCCAAAATAGTTAGGTTTTAGGTAAATATTCCTTATCTAAAATGAAGGAAAATTAAAAAAAAAAATTAAAAAAAAATATACTACAAACGGACTAACTGAATAAAACTGTAAGAATGCACACAAAACTTACAGTGCGACGAAACATGGAACATAGACACACTGTGACTCCTTTGTATAAATATGTAAAAAAAATAAAGGGGGGGGGGGGCTAAATGTATACTGCATAGATAAATTTTACCCGAGGGAATTCTACATGTAATGGGTTCAAGAGAGAAATAGCAAGTGCAATAAGAAGTAGACACAAGAAACAAATCATTAGGTCCACAGCCTTCAATTCCTGAAATTCCCCAGCACCAGGAGTTAAACCATCAAGTAGATAAAATAGTTAGAAAGGCCAAGATCTATGAAGAGAAAAGAGTGGCTTCAGCTAGTAAAGAAAGCCCAAAAGATGAATGCATATTTCACAACTGTATTTACTAAGGAAAAATCAACGCCCCTCCCCGAACCAGCTATCAAATCTAAAGGGCCATAGCCTTTAAATATAATCACCTTTCCAATGGATGATGTCACAAATAAAATAAAAGGACTCAGTAAGTCTAAGGCACCGGTCAGGATGATATGCAACCAAGAGAGATTATAGCACTAGAAGAAGAGATAACCCCACGCATTTACAAAATTTTCCGAAAGACAGCCAACGTAAAAAAGGCACCACAAGGTTGGAAACTATGCAATATTCCTCTAATCCAGAAAAGGAGACCAAGTGAAGAACCTGGTAACTACAGACCTGTGTTTCTAACTCGAGTGCTTTCTATGACAAAAGCAGGGCAAGGGACACCATATACCTATACTTTCAAAATTTTTTTTGACAAAGTTCCTCATGGAAAAAAAAAATAATGGCCAAAATTAGAGCACAATTGACGAGTCAGGTGAACGGATCGAAAATTAGCTAATAAACAGAAAACAGAGATTTGTAATCAATGGAGAAACTACATCAACGACATAGACCAAGAATTAACTCTTAGAATAGCCAAATTTGCCGACGTAACTAACCTATGCACAAATGCTGCGATTTCAGAAGATGGAGGAGCCTTTGGAGTAAGGAAGCTGAAAAACAAAAACAAAACAAGAACATAAACTAATAGCTTACATAATGAGACAATGCAAATGCAGTAAAAAGGACATTGTAATGCAGCTGTAAAGATAACTAGTAAGACCCCATCTATAAAAAGGAGTAAAATATAGATAGACTGGAAGCAGTACAAGCTAAGGCTACCAAACTCTTTACAAAACTAGGGGAATTTCCATATAGATGGAGGATAGAACATCTGAATTTATTTGATTTACAAAATCGACGACTAAGTGGGCAAATAATCGAAGCATTAAAATCTTTTAAAGGAATAAGAAATATAGATTACAACAATCTGTTCATGCTTAGCACAAATCAGTCCAGAGGTAACGGATACAAAATGGGATTGAAAAGATACAGCACCAATCAATGTGTCAATTTCTTTGCATAAGAAATAGCAAATACACAGAATACACTTCCACTGGATGTAGTATACATCGACACGGTAAACGAGTTCAATGATAAGTTAGACGAGATCATACGAATTCTCTAAATGCTTAAATTAAATCCCTCTGCCAAACTCTCACCGAAAATGACCTAATTGTTCAGTACAAAATGTAAAGAATTATATAGTTTCTTATTCAATACACATTTAAGAAGAACCTCCATCGCTCTTTCTTTCTCTCCCTTTCACTCTTTCTCTCACACATACTTACACACACGATGTGAAAGGATCTTTAATATCAGGAATAAATATTTCAAAACGTAAGTAGACACAAATTCCTTTGGAGTATCACCAAAGACTAACACAGATAATTCAAACATATAAATAGATACTCCTAATGTAACTCCTACATAGTCCTATTGTTGTGGAGTGTCAATAAATCTGTATGAATTCTGAGATATAAAAAAACGCATAACTAAGGGGAGGGGAATAATGATAATTAAGATATCTATAAGGAAAATTAAATTTGGACTTGTACAACTCCCAACGCTTATAATAATAATAATAATGACAATTTAATTAAGTTTTACTCCACCTTGAATTACCCTTCCGTGATATGATATTGATATTCCCATAGAGATGAAGTGATAATTTTAGGGGAACGTCCAAGCTATCATCTCTTGTTTGCTGTTATCTAAAATATTCATGACTAATTCTGTTTAACTCGTAAATCATTGATGAAATTACACACTGCAGTTTTCACCGTAATATTAATCATGATAAGATTAGTTCCTTCTTATTAATAAATTTGGAATCAATGATATTGACATCTTTCATCATAATGATTATGACAATAAAATGAAATAGAAGTTTCGACGTTAAAACATTTGTTTTTACCCAACAAAATAGACGAAATGATGGGAGATATTTCTATCTAAGTTTAGGGGACTTATCCTAACTAGGTTGATGCAGAGGCCAACTTCGTCTCAATCGCCAGTGTTTGGGATCATCTCTAAACGAGTAGCTTAAAAGAAAATTTATTACTAAATTTTCTCGGATTAAAAAAAAAAGAAGAAAAAAAAATGTCGCATTGCATAATCTTTAAAATCTTGATATCCCTACGAAACCAGTCTGGGGTAAGGCTTAAAATTCTTTCTTTTCACAGAGAAAGAAAAGGTTCAGAACAATATCATTATTCGCTCTTGGGTGAAGGGGAAAATGTTACGCCAGTCAACTTGTTACTGTGCTGGTTTTTCATTTAAGAATAATTTTCTATTTGGTTTTTGAAACAAAGTGAACGCATAAATTTATATAATTTTATAGGAAATACTTTAAGACCATTCAAACGTGAAAAAGTGCATAAAAATACATTGGATACAAATGAAACTTTCCACATCTGCTTCTGGAATTAGATACGGATTTCATTCAGGTTTAATTAACTATTCACTACGTTACCAATTCGAAGAGTCTAATTTAATTCTTTCTGTAACCCCGTCTCCTTTTCAATAGATTAAATAGGTAGAGAGATAGACAGACATACATTGGTAATTAGATAGCCATCCTTTATTCACTTCCACTCACTGGAGTTTAATCTTAATGTTGAAGGGATAAAGACCTCTTCAAGGTCTTGAATAACCGTCAAAAGTCCTTCTTTCACGTAATCTTTGTTTTAATCACCAATGATGTTCTCCCTTCCGTTCGTCGAGAGCACTGGAGAAAACTTGTTTCCTAAGAGAGAGAGAGAGAGAGAGAGAGAGAGAGAGAGAGAGAGAGAGAGAGAGAGAGAGAGAGAGAGAGAGAGAGAGAGAGAGAAGTGCGATAGGCTCAAATTATTGAATCACATTTCAGCCAGACACTTCATGGACGACAACGACGAATCACATAAAATAAGAATCTTCAAAAGAACCTAAAGAGACCTGGACAATTTTTCTTACCTTTCAAACCTTTGTTTTTTATAAAGACAACAGATTTCTTAGGTCCAAAGTTATCTATTATTTTGCGCAAGTTAGCAAGAAGAGGAGCTTTTCGCACTTGTTGGATAACTGGCAATGTTACTCTTCTATGTAAATGTGTTTGTGATAGCTCAAGTCCCACTGATTACCGCCCAATTTCCATAACTCCCATATTATCTAAAGTTTTTGAACATCTTCTGGCAAAACGTCTTGAGAGGTTTGCTGGAGGTAATCAACTACTCCCTAGTTTGCAAATTGGTTTTCGTAAAGGCCTTGGAGCATGTTATGCCCTTCTTACAATCTCCAATGCTGCACAGAAATCCCTTGATTGTGGTCAGGAAGTTCGTATGATTGGCCTTGATTTTAGTGCTGCCTTTGACCGTGTTAATCATGAGGCCCTTATTTTCAAACTCAAACAGTTGGGAGTGGGTGAGTCGTTTCTTAGATCTATTGTATAATAGATCTGAAAGAGTTGTTGTTGATGGGCACCATAGTGAGTATAGGAATGTGATATCAGGTGTTCCACCGGGTAGTGTTCTTGGCCCATTACTTTTCATACTATATACACATGGCATGTGGTTTGGCCTAGAATACAAGCTTGTTGCATATGCAGATGATGCTACTCTCTTTGCATCAATTCCATCCCTTGAATGTAGATATGGGGTTGCTGAATTCCTTAATAGAGATTTAACTAAAATTAGTGCATGATGCAAATCATGTGGTATGAAGTTGAATCCTAACAAAACTCAAAGTATGATTGTAAGTAGGTCAAGGACGGTGGCTCCTCAACATCCGCATCTCAGTGTTGATAATGTTTCTTTAAATTTGTATGACTCTTTTAAAATTTTAGGTGTGATTCTCGACAGTGAATTTACTTTTGGGAAACACATTAGGTCTGGGTGTTCTTCAATTGAACAAAAAATTGGCTTATTGAGAGTCTTACAAGATTTTGGGTGATCAATCTATTCTGAAAAAGTGTTTTAATTCTTTCATTCTACCTTGTTTTGAGTATTGTTCTCCTGTCTGATGTACAGCTGCTGATTCTCATCTTAATTTGTTGGAAAGAAACTTGCGGTCTATTAAATTTCTTATTCATGATCTAGATATTAATCTTTGGCACCGTCATTCAATTAGTTCATTATGCAGGTTGCATAAGATTTTTTATATCTCTGGCAATCCTTTTACATTCAGATCTCCATGGACAATTCTATACTGTTCGTAATAATAGGCAGGCAGTTAATTCTAATAGTCAGGCCTTTTCCATCATGAGGCTAAATACTACACAGTATTCTAAAAGTTTTATTCCAGCTGTTACCAAGTTGTGGGATGATCTTCCTACTCGGGTAGTTAAATCAGTAAAACTTCAAAAGTTCAAATGTGGAGCACATTTTTTTATGCGGACCAGGCTGACATAAGTCTTTTTATTGTTTATATTTGACATATCTGTTTTTGACGTTGTTAATAGTTTACACACGGCACATCTGTTTTGACGCTGTTACTGTTTTCAGAATGATATATTGTTAATTTATTATCATCATTTATTTATTTCCTTATTTTCTTTCCTCTCTGGGGTATTTTTCTCTGTTGGAGGCCTTGGGCTTATAGCATCTTGCTTTTCAAACTAGGGTTGTAGCTTGGCTAGTAATAATAATAATAATAATAATAATAATAATAATAATAATAATACATAACAACTCTGAGACTACTTGACCATTTTAAGGAAGTTGTGCATAACTATAATGTATATCAGACCCTATGACATACTGTTTTTCGCAAATATCTTTGAAACGAAGACTCGGATCAGCAGGGTACTTTAGCACATATTGTTTCACACACTCCGCTAATTTTTAACACTATTGTACATTATCAAATGCGGCTAATTATGGCGTTTACTCTTGACTGTGAAGTCAAAAACCTGCGTGAGCTACTACACATTCGAATAGGTGAGGCGTGACGTATTTGTGACGTCTATGCACCCACTACCTCCACTCATGGCTTCCCCTACTCCCTTTCCTCCCCTCTTACCCCCCCCCCCTCCTTATCCCCCTACCTCTTTCTCCTCCATACCTCCCTTACCCCTTCCTCATCCTCTCTCTCTCTCTCTCTCTCTCTCTCTCTCTCTCTCTCTTGAGGCTACACGGTATATGAAGCCAGACACAAGTATGGCGAATTAATGACAGATTATTAAAAATTATATGCCGAGTAAGGTTTGATCGTTTATGCAAACAATCATAATCGATGTTCTTGCTCCTGATAACCGTATTTGGTAAGTGCAGAAGGTAACATGGTAAGTAACGGGCGTGCGGCCGATAGACGGCTGATGGCAAAGTCCTGTGGAGGAAGTATTTCATCGCTCTCAACCATGGCCAACATGCAGCGATGTCCGCATGGGTACAAAGGAGTCATCGCACTACGACTCTTCCATATCTTCAACCAATAGCATATTGAAAGGAAACTGAGGATAAGTTTGAATAGGTAAGTAATGTATTCCGTAGTTACAGATGAACCAGTCACTATGTTTCACAGCTACCTATGATAATAAAAGGGAACATTATTTTGATTGTTGCCTGGTAAAAAAAAAATCTCAACATGATAGTTTCGAACATGTTATCTTATCCGATTTCCTTTCCCCAACAGGTCCTATGATCGTGTTGCAGAGGTCATGGGAATGACCACAAATACAATGCGGTTGCTGGTCCAGCGAAGCACATGTTCTCGGCCAGATTCACCATGCGGGACAGCCACTCCCCCTGTGACACCGCCACACTCACCCCCGCCCTCTGTCACACCACCCGTTTCTGACAGTTTCACTGTTGGTGCCATTCGCCGCCATGTACATGCCAAGTTTGCAGCAAACCAAACCTTTACTATTGGTATGCTGACTGAAAATTTGAAGACGGCAAGTATTATTCCAGGGGAAACCTAAAAAATTACGATGTGGCGAGTTCTGCACAACATGGGATTCCGCTACAGAATTTCACAGAGAAAAATGTATCTAAGGAAGGAGTCGCTAGATGTTATGTGTCGCCGTGATGGGGCTCTCCGAGCACTCCAGCGACATTGAAAGGAGGGAAGACAAGTAGTATACGTGGATGAGACATGGTTCACCACTCGAATGCAGCACAACAGGGAGTTGGTGGACACATCCCAGCCTGCTACTAGTGCCCCCTACAGCCGTCAGGTGCCACCTGAAGAAGGGGAGCGATTTGTGGTAGTAGCAGGTGGCACAGAACACGGTTTTGTAAATTATTCATTTCTGTGCTTCCCTGCCAAAAACAAAACCGGTGACTATCATGGGGAAATGAACAGCACCCTATTCCTCCGCTGGCTCACGTTGCAACTTTTACCGGCCTTGGATGAACCATCGGTTTTGGTGTTGGACAATGCGCCCTTCCACAGCCAGTTGACGGAGGAGAGTCGCTGCCCTACCACCGCCACCAAGAAAGCAGAGTTTGTGAATTGGCTGGCGAGCCGCAGAATCCCCTTCCCGCACCACGCCACACGCCTCGAGCTTCTTCAACTCTGCAGGAAGAACCGACCAGAACCAAGGTACACAGTTGACAATGTCATCCGTAAATGGGGTCATGAAGTCGTCCGACTACCACCTGCACATCCCGAGCTTAACGCCATCGAACAGGTGTGGGGCGCCATGAAGCGGTATGTGTGCTCCACCTTGCAGCGATTTACCCGGGCAGATCTACAAGTGAGGCTGCAAGAAGCCAAGCTGTGCGCAACACGGGAGGTGTGGGCAGGA